>NC_044505.1:17408552-17668552 GCF_902362185.1 Chanos chanos
AACATCTGCACTCTCATAAATATCCACCATCATCTCCACTCTCTCTCCTCTGTCCAGTTCACTTCTGTCAGTATAGTTTACATTATCATAAATACCCACAGAGCTCTCCATTCTCTAATTCTCTAACACACAGTATTATCAGTGCTGTAGTTTCTGTTTGTTTAAGTCAATCTGTGTGTCTGCACTTCGTCTTTGTGTTGCATGCAACTGACTTTTTGAGAGGTGTGAAAAACAGTAACCACAGGAAGTCCAGCCTCCCATCATGCCACTCTGACAGAATATGCTCTTAGTGTTCAAGGGTCAGTTCTTTTCCACAAACTGCTCTTTAAAGCATAAAGTGCTGAGTTTAATGTTGGAAATTTGTTAAGTTTGTGTTTCTTAAGCATGTGTGTGTGTGTGTGTGTGGCTCTGTGTGTGCACGCATGTGCGTAAACTGCATTATAATTTCATGTTATTATTTTCTGTCAGTGTTGTTTTCATCCTCAAGAATATAATCTGACATCTTTGTTCTCCAATACACCATTATGCTGAGTTACAACCATTGAGTTGGTTTCTTATGCTTCTCTGTGGGTCTTACTGTCTCTAACGTGCTTTATCTTCACTCACTGGCAGAGAGGAAACCACAATACTAAAAAAACCATGAGAGACAGTTAGCTGAGAATGAACTTAAATGTGCAGGTATGTGTGAACTGAATGTCCAACTGAAACTGTCATTGGTGTAAAGACTGATCCCTTAATTGCTTCCTTTTAAGTGCCTTTGACCCTGTCACCAATTCCCTTTTCATCCTGTCTTTCTCTGTCTTTCTCCCTCCCACTTTCTGTCCACATCTGTGTGTGTGGCTCTGTGTGTGCACACATGTGTGTAAACTGCTCTATAATTTCATGTTATTATTTTCTGCCAGTGTTGTTTTCATCCTCAAATCTGACATCCTTGTTCTTCAATACATGATTATGCTGAGTTACAACCATTGATATGACTCTGTTTTGTACTGAGTTGGTTTCTTATGCTTCTCTGTGAGTCTAACTGCCACTAAGCTGCTTTATATTCACTTTTTCACTCGCAGAGAGGAAACCACAAAACTAAAAAAAACCAAAACATGCAAGGCATCTAGCTGAGAATGAGTTTAAATATGAACATATGTGTGAACTGAATGTCCAACTGAAACTGTCATTGGTGTAAAGACTGACCCCTTAATTGATTCTTTTCATGTGTCTTTGACCCTGTAACCAGTTTCCTTTCTCATTCTGTCTGTCAGCGTCTCTTTCTTTCTCACTACTTTCTGTCCACTTCTGTTTTTGAATTTTCAGCCCAACTTTCAGAATTCATGCTCTTAGCATTCAAAGGTTCTTTTTCACAAGCTGCTCTTTAAAGCACCCAGTTTCGTATTTCAGTGTACATATGTGTGTTTGTGTGCACATGTTGGTATTATAATTTCATGTTCTTATTTTCAGATGAAACACACAAACGTAATATTCAGTCATTGGTTTCGTTTGTGACATTCTGCATTAGCAGAGACTGTAAGTATCAGCATCAGACTCATTACTGCCATGGAAGTTGATTTGGATAAAATCAGCACATCAGTGTAGATTCTTAAGACTACATTACCCATAAGCCCCTTACAACGTTCTTAACAGAAACTTAAATAACATCTCTGCTGTCACTTCCTGTAACACATGAAAACCTGAACACACTTGTACATGGTACACGCACGCGCGCGCACACACACACACACACACACACACATATATAGAGAGAGAGAGCGAGAGAGGGATAGATAGATAGATAGATAGATAGATAGATAGATAGATAGATCGATCGATCACCACACATATGCATACCTAAACACACACTCACCAAATTGTCATGACCCAAGTTCACAAGTTCTCACTATCCCCCTCTGGTGGGCATATTGAGGTACAATTTCATTGTTCAGTCACTGCCTTGGTCCCTTGGGTGCAATCAGTTAATTATTCAGTCAGTGTGTTCACCTGTTTCTGTTAATCAAGCACTGTTTTCTGTCAGTGCAAATACCTTTGTTTCTTTGTGAAGTCTTGGTTCCATCTGACCTTACGTTGATATATGTAAGTACGATTTGAACATTCTGTCATAAAGCTTAGCTCACATGGAAGTCGGCTAACACTTCTCTGTCAGCACAGCAGATTGTAAAATTGTATCACATCAGACATATTGTAGCCAGCAAAGTCAACACATTAAATACCTGTAAGCTAAAGTTAGATAATGCGATTCAAGTTTTTCAGTCTTTCCAATGGACCCTCTCAGTCTTTGCTCCCTTCTGTTAACATTCAGAGTAGACCTCTCACTGACGAATAATTTTACATGTCGTCATCATTATATCAGGCTCCTGTAGCATAATAATGTGCGCTATGCAAAATAAGATTGTTAGAATCACTGAAGCCAACTAAATCAGACTCATGGAGGTTATACTGCCCTTATTGTGACAGTTAGTGTAGTGTATTATAATGCATATGTGAGGTGTAAATGATCAAAACACTAGTACATTTGTTTCATAACTGCTGTAATGTGTAAATGGCGAATTCTATGTTTTAATTTGTAAATAGTTGAACTTATGATGAAAGGGCAAATGTTCACATTTTCAGGGGGGCAGAGATGGGCCACAGTGACATTCCAGACTGATGGGCCATTAACAGTGGGATGGGGGACTATCACAGGTGTGTTGACACCTACCTCATCAATATTCATTATGTAGGCCTGTGGTTTTGAAAAAAAGAAAGTGTCATTCCAAAGTTATAACACTTCAGCAGTCAAACCACACGAAATTTCCGAATGCTTTAATCACATGGAAACCATGGAAACCAGCCTCCAAAGCACTCAACAGGTCAAAGTGAGGGATGCAGGACAAAATCTGAAATCTGGGGAGGACTATTACTGAGCTGAGTATTTCAGAGTCCTGTTCCTGATTAATGACCAGTTTAAGGTCAGGTTTCAACAGAGCGGTCGCTGAACCTCAGAGAGTTTGGAGAACACTCTGTTTACTGGGAACATCAGCCCATCACTAACTGAATCATATCCTGAGTTACACCACCAGTCTCTGTCAGCACAGCCACCCATGTTCCTGGCAAATGACACATTTGGCACTGTTGCGGAGGCTACCTGTGGAGGTCAGGTCTCTCTTTAGTGCGGTTGAAACCTTGATTCGGTTGCTCCTACTTGTCTCAATTTCAACTTCTGAGGGAGAGCGAAGTTTCAGCTCACTTTGACGCTTCAAAACGTGGCTCAGGTTCACAATGACACAACAAAGAATAAGCAGTACGGCAATCTGTCAGGTCCACCAGGAAAGCCTAGACCAGATAAATAACACACACATCTGTCAGGTCCACCAGGAAAGCCTAGACCAGATAAACAACACACACATCTGTCAGCAATTCGCTGCACAGACAGAGAAACGAAGACGAATATTCTCGTGATATTGTGATTTCTCAGTGATTTGTGATTTGTTCTGGAGGTTTAATAGAGTATGTGTGGTTCAGTAGGGCTGTATCGAATGCCACTTCTTGCTAATCGAATTTTAGCCAAGCTTTTTTGAACGAAGCTTCAAATGTCTCTGACGTGACGTGATCGTTTTGGCCTGATGTTTCGGAATACTTGACTTTCATCTCAGTAATATGAAAAAAGAGATGATGAATATGAGGATCTACAAGTCACACTTTTTTAAAATATAACACTCTTTAATAGACATTATTTACATCATCTGATCCAGAGCTCGCTGTCTTTGTTGTGTTGATGGTTGGCATTCCTTCCATAGTTGAGGATACCTAAACATTCAATTTACAATTTACAATTTGGTATTTAGCAGACGCTTTTAGCCAAAGCGACTCACAATAAGTGCACCAGTCAGAACCTACTGCCTCATAAACAGATCACAATAAGGCTGTTACTTAATTACCCACCCTATTAAGCTCCTGGAATTCTGTAACAGTAAACGATAATCACACTGGCAACCTCAGATTCCCACGAAAGACAAGTTCAAACCAATTAAAGGGGCTCGTCCAGGATTTGAACCTGGGATCTTTCGCACCCTAAGCAAGAATCATACCCCTAGACCAACGAGCCACTAAGTGTGTCTTTCCAAAGGTTAAAATTTCATCAGCCCTGACAGAAGGGGACGAAATTCCAAGATACTGCCAAACTCAGTTTCCCCAGAAAGAGAAGTTCGGACCAATTAAAGGGAGTTGTCCGAGATTTGAACGCAAGACCTCTCACCACCACAGCGAGAACCATGCTCCTAGGCCTACGAGCCACAAACTGCACTGTTCTGGAGGTTGAAATTTCGGCGACCCTGGCACAAGGGAACGAAATTTGAGGTGGATACCCACAAAAGACAAGTTCAGGCCAATTAAAGGGGCTTGTCTGAGATTTGAACCTCTCGCCACCAAAGCAAGAACCATACTCCTAGAGCAACGAAATGCAGCTTACACAAGGTTGAAATTTCGGCGGCCCTGGCAGGAGCAGACGAAATTTTGAGACAAAAGACGAGTTCAGGAGCTCTTGCACCCTAATCGAGAATCATACCCCTAGACCAACGAGCCACAAACTGCACTGTTCAGAAGGTTGAAATTTCAGCGGCCCTGGGCAGATGAAATTTTGAAGTGTTTTCCCACGAAAGACAAGTTCAGGTCAATTAAAGGGGCTCGTCCGGGAGTTGAACCCAGGACCTCTCACACCCGAAGCGAGAATCATACCCCTAGACCAACAAGCCATGAAACGTGATGTTCTGAAGGTTGAAATTTCAGTGGCCCTGGCAGAAGCAGATGAAATTTTGAGGTGGTTTCCTGCGAAAGACAAGTTCATGGCCAATTGAAGGGGCTCGTCCGGGAGTTGAACGCAAAACCACTCACACCCTAAATGAGAATCGTGCCTCTAGAACAACGAGCCACAAACCGCACTGTTCTGAAGGCTGAAGTTTCGGTGGCCCTGCCAGAAGGGGACGAAATTTTGAGGCGGTTTCCCACGAAAGACATGTTCAGACCAGTTAAAGGGGCTTGTCCCCCAACGAACAAAGAGGTGCAAAATCTCTCAAAAGCACACTACAATGCTTTTAAATCTGGTGACACAACAGCATACAGTGTCGCCAGATCAAACCTAAAAATAGGCATAAAAAAGGCTAAGGATATCCATATACAGCATGTAGTGGACCACTTCAACAGTGCCGACACCAGGAGCATGTAGCAAGGTATCAGGGCTATCACTGACTACAAGGACAACGCTGTCTGCCCGCATAGTGATGTCACACTATCCAACAAGCTCAACGCATTCTTCGCTTGCTTTGAAACCGGCAAGAGTGTGACAAGTGCAAGAATCCTGGCCCCGGCCACAGAGGATGAACAGGTTTTCACTACGAACACATTTGATGTACAGCACACGCTGCGGAGGGTCAACCCACGGAAAGCTGCAGGCCCAGACGGAGTTCCAGGATGGGTGCTTAATGACTTGTGCTGATCAGCTAGCTGAGGTATTCACAAGAATCTTCAACCTGTCTCTACCTCTGGCAACCGTCCCCAAGGGCCTGAAGTCAGCCATCGTAGTGCCAGTGCTGTAAGAAACAAACATCAGCACTCTGAAGGATTATCGCCCGGTTGCCCTCACAACAATGATAATGAAGTGCTTTGAAAGGTTGGTCCTCTCCCGCATCAAAGCCATGCTTCTCTGGACCCACACCAGTTCGCCTACAGAAGTAAAATTAAAGTATCCCTCCTGAAAAATATTTAAGTAAGACTAAAATAGTCACTCATTTACAATTTACAAAGTCAGTCAGTTTAACTCCACTTAGAGTACTTTTTTTTAGCAAGAGTACTTCTACTTGTACTTTATACAGCCCTGTTTGAGTGTATGTATGACATGAAATGAGTAAAAAGTGAATGAAAAGATGCATTAAACAAAGACTTTCCATCAAAAACACTTTATTTAAAAGAATGCAAAAATATGTTTGGACATTGGGCTAAAAAACCCCAAAAAAAATCACAGCCAAACAAAAGATTTAGTGAGTATATATCTCCAAAGTTAAAAGTTAAATTGAAAATATGTCGTCTCTAAATGTCCGCTTTAGCAATACACTAAAACTGATCATTTACATTTGTTTAAACAAGCTTTATCACATTAGGACATTATTTCATCAAAGTGCACTTCAGCAGAGTACACTAAAGCACAATTTAAATGTGCTTAGGTAACCATTATAACAAAGTTCCATTTTTTAAAGATCACCTCAGTGTGTCAAAAATACAGTTAATGTATTCCAGAACAGTGTGCTAAAGTAATACTTGAAATGTAGTAATTTAAAACATACTTTTTGTCAACACATTGAAGTATACTTAAAGTACATGTAATTAAAATACATTAAATCAAAAACAAACTTTTATTACTCTTCAGATACTTTACTTTACTGTTACTGTTAGTTTACTGTTAGTAGTATATGTTAATATACTACTAACATATTTAAGTATACTTCTTTTTCACAAGGGTATCCACTACTGTCCTGAGAGAAGACAGCAAACTCGATCTAACCAGGACAGGAGAAGAAGAGGGAGACACAGATGCCCAACTGCACAAGAGGATAAATACATCAGACTCTGTAGTTTTAGAACCAGATATCTCACAGGTCCTCAGTTGGCTGCTTCTTTACACATTAAACACCAAATCTCAGCATCATCTACAACAGTGAAAAGATGACTCTGGGATGTTCACCTTAAAGAAAAAGCCAAATCTAAAACAGGCCAATGAAAATGGGCAAAAGGACACAGGTGTTGGACAGTGGATGACTGGGAAAGAGTATTGTAGACAGATGAGTCTAAGTTTGAGTCTTTGGATGAAGGAGGAGAACATATGTGAGACACAGAGCAAGGGACAGGATGCTGGAGGAGTGTTTGATGCCTTCTGTCCAGCATGGCGGAGAAAATTTAATGAGTGAGAGAGGGTGAGCGGGCTCTTGTGAGAAGAGTTTCACCACAGGGTCAGAGAAAAATACCCTACAAGGCTGTCTCACCTCTGGGAAGAGCCACAGAAGGCATTTGCTGAAATTTCCCCTTAATATCCTCAAAGCCTGACAACTAGAATGCTAAAGGTATGCAAAGCTGTAATTGCAGCAAATGAAGGATTCTTTGATGAATGTAAAGTTTGATGAATAGAACAATTCTATGAAAAGAATGACAATATTATGACACTGTCATTGTAATTTCTGATTGATTTAATGCTACAGTGGTGAATGGAAGTATCAGTTTCCATAGAAAACAAGAATATTTCTGGGTGATTCCAAACTCTTTTGCTGTGAATATGAATGCTGATCAATGAACGATGTCACATCAAGTTCATACTTCTGGCATAAAATTTAATTATAAATAATCTTAATCACTGTGAAATGGTTAATTACAAGCTAATTATACGTTCATGATGTTCCACAAGGACATACAAAGCAGACCATAAATACACACAGGTATCTCTGTTGTCTCTAATGTACTATTGTTCTGCTCTTTTCCTTCTGTTAGTGATTCTGCCCACGCCCCCTTTTTCTGTTTGTTGCTTGGCACTCACTGTCATGACTGTGGGTGTAATTCCTTTTTTGGGCCATAGGGGTCCTCAGTCTTTTGTTTTGTCCCTGTCACATGTTCAGTTTCCCTGTTCATTATTGATGTATATGTACCACCTGTGGCTTGTCTTGTCTGTCTATTTAAACCATGGTCTTTTGTTCACCTGTTGCTTTGTCTTTGAGCCGTTTACCCCTGTATTCTTGAGCCCTGCTTCAAATAAGATTTCTGAGTTCTTGTCTTTGTTGGACTGTGTTGTGTTTTTGCTTTTTGGAGAAGTTGTGGCAATGGTGGCCAGTTTTCCCAGCTCAGTGTGCCTCCACCTGTACACTTATACATCTCCTCCATGTTAAATCATTCATTTCTAATGATGCCACATGCTACTATAAGACAGTATACAGGTTTTTTTAATAAAGAAGTGTGAAATTAAATATTTTTATGTATAGTATGTTTACAAGATACTCCTCCCCAAATTTTTATATAGAATGTGCTAGAAGCAGATACCAGTCACACTTTGTATAGAATATTTAACAGCATATACTGCTCTTTCCAGGACTCAGTATTGATGACAACCTACCTCAAAAGGAAATGCTTTAAATTTGCTCCTGATTTCTTGGCCTGACTTCTCCAGAGTCTCTGCGAACTAGTAGAACCTGCTACATGCTGACCATTATAAGCAGGGAAAGCAGTGTAGCTGAATGGTAAGCATATGAATGAGGGTTAAAATCGTCCTGGTTTAGATCTGGTTGCTGCCTTCTGTTTTTTCAGCTTCATGCTATAACTGACATTGGTCTTTTTGCTCTATAACAATAGGTTTTTTTTTATCTGGTCCTGGGCACCTGGATAAGGACACACTCTCTACTCTGGCTTAGTATTATAACACCTCATACTAGTTCTCATCATGTTGCTATCATGTCTTGCATGTGGGGGTATAGCTCAGTGGTAGAGCATTTGACTGCAGATCAAGAGGTCCCAGGTTCAAATCCAGGTGCCCCCTTATTTTGAGGTACTTGCTGTGTGTAAGGTATAGTTGAATGACAGTAACACTGGTCTGTTTACTCTAAAGCAGTAACAGGTTTACTCACATCCAGTCCTGGATGATCAGATTCCTGACCAGGTGATTATATTCATTTGAAACAAACAAAAAACCTTTTGTTCTCTCTGATGGTCCAAGGAGTCCCAACAGCTGATTACCTGTATTAAGACCAGTCTGTCACAGTGGTCCTATATGTCACAGTAGATTACGTGTATAGAGACCAGTCTGTAACAGTGGTTGTATCTATTTTAGTAGATTACCTGTATTAAGACCAGTCTGTCACAGCGGTTGTATCTATCACAGTGGATTACCTGTATTAAGACCAGTCTGTCACAGTGGTCCTATATATCACAGTGGATTACCTGTATTAAGACCAGTCTGTCACAGTGGTTCTATATATCACAGTGGATTACCTGTTTATAGTCACAGTAATTTCACATGACTGTGGTCAGGGAACGACATGGCACAGTGCTTCCAGGAAGGCTACAAACAACAAGAGTTTTCAGTTCTAAAGTAGGATATGGAATCATAAGCCCATTTTAAAGTATTGCAGAGTGCATAAATGTCCATTATCTGCTTGGATGGTCCATTTCTGGAATGGAGAAACACCAGGCCAGGGAAATCACCTGGAAGCTCTTCAGCTCATTCTCCTGTGTGTATCACACTCTGAAAAGATCCTTCAGTCACTCCAGTCATCCTGCTCTCTCTTATCCCACAAGTGGAAGAAATTCTCTTACATAAATCCATTACAATTTACAATTTAGCATTTGGCAGACGCTTTTAGCCAAAGTGACTTACAATCAGTGCATCACATTAAATGTTCCCAAACCCACTGTCCCGTAATTCTTTTTTTTATGTATTATGAATCATGAATTTGATTATACAAAAACAAAACAAAACAAAAACAAAACAAAACAAAACAAAGCCCAGACAAATATGTCCCTACGAATTTACATAGTCGAATCTGATTTGTCAAATCTTGCCTCTAGTCGACTGATCGTCCAAACTTTTTTTTTTTCCCCCCTCATTGATCCGTATACTCATTTGAGACATTGCCTTCAATTTCTCCCGCGCCAGAGAAATGAGCCTACGCCCAGTTAAACAATTTGCCTGCCTGTTGCCTCCTACCAGCTGCCTCATCATCTGATGCGTTCAATGTCAAAACACCGGCAGTTCTCCAGGTAATAGTCCACATACCACACGGATCTTCCCACTGTAGGTGACGAGACTGAGGGGACAGGAGTGCGGTATGGCAGCTTTTATGACCTTTATGTTCTTTCCCAAGAGGAACTACAGAAGACCTAAGATCCCATCGGTTTACGGGTAATTCATGGTCCATTGTGGTCTGGAAAATTTTAGCATTCAGTACTCAGCATCTAGAATTTTTTTTTTTTTTTGGTAAAAATGCATTGCGATGGTTTATTTCTCCATTCTGTAGAAACACATCCTGATAATGACTATGATGATTTTGTTAAAGAATATATATATATATATATATATATATATATATATATATATTTCACTCTAATATTAAGAGGAAATAATCGTTTTTTGTTGTGGAAATGACTGTTGTCATATTTCTTTTAAAATCTCATGATATGTTAGCCTGTTAAGTCAATTTTAGAGTTAGCATTAAATATACACGCAAAAAAACCCCAATATTAACAGAAATTTGGCCAGTTGTTTTAACATTCATATGGAATATGAGCTGTTTAGAGATAACACCCAATAAACATATTCCCCATTTAACTCATATTTACCTTGATTTTTCCTCTTACCCCCTCTAGAGGTCACTCTTTCCTCCAGCCACATGTTCCCCTGTTGAGTGGCTGTTGCTATGGTTACCAAGTATACAAACCTTAAAACATGATCCTCGAATTCTGTTTTGTACAGTGTGGTGGAAATGACAGTGAACCCAAGGGACAAGTGTTCTTTTTATGAAAAATACAAGAAAATGTGAAGAAATATTACTATACATAGTATATTTTGTTAAAATAGGCATTAATGTCCAATGTGTATTTGAACTCCACATTATTTAAATATCAAATTCAAAATTAAGCAGGATTGAAGGCAATATAGTAAAAACCATACATAGAAGGCCTCTTATCACATAGTAAAATGAATGACTGAGCTATTATTTATTTATTAGAAGTTCCTCTTGGTGTGAAGTAAGTGTGACAAAAGTAAAAATGTAGAAATGTTCTTTTGTTTTTCTTATTACTGCCAGGGATACAAAAATGACCATAGTTGAAGAATCACCCTTCCATTTTAATTTTGACTCCGTTTTCTTATGATAACATGTTATTTTTCTATGTTTTTTCAAGATCACGAAATAACAAAACTTTGTTTTCCTGTGATAATGACATAATAAATTCGTTATTACAGGAAGACAGTTGTTTTCTTGAGATTTGAATTAATAAAGAGGCCTACGACCTGTTTCCTCTGTTCTTTTGTTAAACAGAGCACACAGTCTGGTTAACGCTGCGTCTTAAGCGTGTGTTTCTTTAGCATGTGGTCATGTTAAACTGTGGGAAATTCATGTTTTCACCCTCTTAGATTAAAAAGGGCTGTCAGGTGAGAGGAAGAGTGAGTATAAAACCTGTGATAAAAATGTTACTTTTCAGACACTCTGAAAAGTCATAGTCAGACATTAGTGATCAATACAAGCTGCATGATATTGATATACATGTGTTTCATCACACCTGATAAAGAAATGAGTTCATTTTTCACTATTAAGTAAGCACCTGATGTTAAGATGAAGTTATGGTGGAAGTTGACATTTGAGATGTTGTGGACCTGTTTTCTCAGTAGAAAAATTGGACAATGTGAGGAACTGACAGACATTGTAAGACTTGGTGAAAGTGATTTATAACCAGTAAATGCAGTTATACATGGTTGTAAATCAAGTTTTTAAGCTTTAATGACATCTCTGCAGAGTCACAGCAATCATGACAACAATTTTAGAAAAAAAAGTTGAAGTAAAAGAGAGAACTCTCAACAACAACAACAACAACAACAACAACAACAACAACAACAACAGCTGAGAACTACAACCTCAACAACAAAACATCTTTAACTTTGTTAGAACTAATATATGAATTAAAAATAAAACATGAAAATGCAGATATTAATGCATATAAATACCATTATTCTTATTTCTTTTTTTTTTTCCCGCCCAAAACCAAAATTTGTGAAACGTTCATGAGAAGAAAATTTGATGACTTAAATTTGTCTAATTGTGCGTTGATACTTTCTTCTCACAAATATATTTAATTTTGCCGTCACATGATACATCATTCCAAGCGTCAGGTCTGTCAAGAACAGCACAGTCCTCATTTCCTGACTGTCCACTGTTATTAGGCTCCCCTTTACCCCAGTACCTGAAATAACACAGAGAATCAGTCTGTCTAATGTATTTCTCATACTGAACAATAGACTGAGTGTTAATAAATGTTAACTGTCTCATGACCGGAGTTAAAATCAGTGATCTCTTACCCAGTGTTCAGTGCTGTACCATCCACCCATTTCCACACCGTCTCTGTGTTTATGTCAGTCAGACCAATCCAAAGGCCTTCCACAGATCTTCCACAGACTATTAACAAACTCCTGATGATGATGCACAAAATGAACAATTAGTTATCCAGGTAGAGCAGTGTGTCTGAGAATGCATGAGAATACACACACACACAGGAATGCTGCCCACTGCCCCTGCGTTTGGTGTGTGTGGACACTACTGGTGTGTTGGATGGGTTAAATGCAGAGGACCAATTCACTGTTCAGTGTGTGTGTGCAATCACCGAAACCTAACTTAACTATAGAAAGCTTGTTTTTTTTCATGGACTGTTAAAATTTGTACCAACACAGACTTTGTTAACAGTTTGATTATATTTATGTAGTTCTCTCTTTAGTCTGCTCTCTCCCTCTCTCTCTCTCTTTCTCTCTCTCGCACTCTCTTATGCCATCTCATCTGCATCCATCTATGAGCATTCATCTTCTCGTGGTTGCTGAAATAATTGACTCACAATTTACAATTTACAGTTTGGCATTTGGCAGACGCTTTTAGCCAAAGCTACTTACAATCAGTGCATCGGTCGGATCCCTAATACCTCATAAGCAGACAGCTCATAAGACTGAGCGTCAATTTACTCCTTTGTATTGCGCCCCTGGAATTCTTTGACAAATGTAGAGACAAGACAAGGGTTTTTTTTTTTTCTTTTTTTTTTTATGTTTAATGAGGTTAGGCATTGGGGGATAGGTAGGTTCTGAAGAGGTGGGTTTTCAGTTTCTTGCAGAAGATTCTTGCAGTCCTAACATTATCCATTATTTGGTTAACTAATCATCACTCACATTTGTTCTGTGTAATCAAGCCACTATGACACTCCTGTTTGCCCTGATTATTGTTGAGTCTTTGCCTGTGTGTTGGATAATGTCTTGGATAATGAGTGATCTAGTCCTCTGAGACCTGAGTTCACTTTAATAAACCACTACTGCATCCAGGCCCATTTTCTAACTGTGATAGACTCTCTCTCTCTCTCTCTCTCTCTTCCTCACACAAACACACACACACACACACACACACCTGCTCCTTTCTGTTGTTTATTATCACCAAATCTGCTCCTCTGTCCCTGCAGTCCTGTCTGCTCTCACTCCAGCTCTTCTCTTCAGTAGAGATGTTGTACAGACTGGAACTGAAGTAAAACCATCCCTGCAGAATGTCTTTATCTGTAAACAGAATAAGTAGAAAAAGAACTGAGAGCAACTTACATGTATTAACTCAAACACTCACTTATGTATGTGCATACACACACACATACACACACGCATACACACATTTATCACATATTTATAGTAGATATAACCAATGCAAGACTCCCAGAGAAAATATCCCAGAGATGCAGCTACGAATGTCACAAATGTCTGAATTCATATAAAATAATGTATGTGGAACTTCAGGATATTTTTACACATGCATTAATGAAAGGGCCCCTTATTTACAGAAATTCTCAGGCATTTGTAAACATAAACATCTCGGAATATGAGGACCAAACAAAAGATTGTGCTGAAAAATCTAAACAACTAACAAAAAATGTGAATTTACTGAAGCATATACATAGGAATGTGATTTTACTAAAACATGCACATAAAATTTTTCACTCACCCAAATCAGAAAGGCTGCACCGGTATCCTCCGGGCTTTCGCTGTAACTCATCTCTCTTCTTATTCAAGCTATCTAAACTGGTCTGTAACTGGTCTTTCTGTTTCAGCAGGTTGTTATATCTCTTCTGTAAATCCTCTCTCTCTGTAGCTGCTTTTTGATTATCAGATTGTAACTGGTTATTCTGTTTAAGTAGGTCATTATATCTGTTCTGTAAATCCTCTCTCTGTAGCTGCTTTTTGATTATCATATTGTAACTGGTCTCTCTCTGTTATCAGTTTGTTATAACTGCTTTGTAGAAGGTCTCTCTGTATGGTTAAGTTGTTGTAACTGGCTTTTATCTGATCACTTTCTTCAGTCACATTTCTAAAATTTTTTTGTAACTGTTCAAACTTTAAAATAGACAAGACACTCAGCACTATGATGACAGCCAGCAGGAGAACACACAGCAGCCCCAGACACACTGCAGTCAGTCTGTAGCATCTGTCACTTCCTGAGGAGACAAACAGACAGACATTTTGTCACTACATCTAGCAAGTCTTCTGATTAAATGAGATTCATTAATGATACTGTAGATAATCACACTTTCACAAGCCTTTAACTCACTCTCTCTCTCATACACACAAACACACCAAATCACACACATTATGTACTGGTTCTATTCTTATCTAAACTCTTTCATGGCAGAAAGGCCCAATTCTTCCAATGGAACCCTGAGGATAATAACTTGGGTGATATTTGACATAGGTTTCCTCATTCTTTTAAGGTAACTTTCTTTCATGTAATTCACCCAGTTTCCTTATGGTTTTGTGTATGGTTTTGTCTAGTAAAATATCCCCTACTGTGTTACTAATAGTAAATGAGTGGAGCCAAAAACAGCTGTTCTCATTCGCCATTAAAATGTTTCATCTATTAATTTACTTCTTGCAATTTTTCAACTGGAGACAAAATGAATATGGCTGCTATCAAATCAGGTTTGGTATCACATTTGTATAAGAAAGTTTATCCAGTGAATACAAATATACACTCATCCTGTGTAAGAAGTACCTGTGTGTTGAGTTGCTGGGTGATTTTTTTTAGTGGAGGTGTCGTCTCTCTGTGTGTTGGTGTCTGTTGTTCTCACAGCATCTGCACTCTCATAAATATCCATCATCATCTTCACTCTCTCTACTCTGTCCAGTTCACTTCTTCCAATATAGTTTACATTATGATAAATACACAGTCATCTCCATTCTCTAATTCTCTAACACACACAATTACACTGAGTTAAAGCTGTAGTCCCTGTATGTTTGAGTCAGTCTGTATGTCTGCACTTCTGTCTTTGTGCATGCAACTGACTCTTTCAGAGGCGTGAAAACCTTTGACCACAGGAAGTCCAGCCCCCCATCATGTCACTCTGACAGAATGTGCACTTAGTGTTCAAAGGTCAGTTCTTTTCCACAAGCTGCTCTTTAAAGCATAAAGTACTGAGTTTAGCGTTGCAGATTTGTGCATGTGTTTGTTAAGCATGTGTGTGTGTGTGTGTGGCTCTGTGTGTGCACACATGTGTGTAAACTGCTCTATAATTTCATGTTATTATTTTCTGCCAGTGTTGTTTTCATCCTCAAATCTGACATCCTTGTTCTTCAATACACGATTATGCTGAGTTACAACCATTGATATGACTCTGTTTTGTACTGAGTTGGTTTCTTATGCTTCTCTGTGAGTCTTACTGCCACTAAGCTGCTTTATATTCACTTTTTCACTCGCAGAGAGGAAACCACAAAACTAAAAAAAAACAAAACATGCGAGGCATCTAGCTGAGAATGAGTTTAAATATGAACATATGTGTGAACTGAATGTCCAACTGAAACTGTCATTGGTGTAAAGACTGACCCCTTAATTGATTCTTTTCATGTGTCTTTGACCCTGTCACCAGTTTCCTTTCTCATTGTGTCTGTCAGCGTCTCTTTCTCTCTCCTACTTTCTGTCCACTTCTGTTTTTGAGTTTTTCAGTCCAACTTTCAGAATTCACGCTCTTAGCATTCAAAGGTTCTTTGTCACAAGCTGCTCTTTAAAGCACCCAGTTTCGTATTTCAGTGTACATATGTGTGTTTGTGTGCACATGTTGGTATTATAATTTCATGTTCTTATTTTCAGATGAAACACACAAATGTAATATTCAGTCATTGGTTTTGTTTGTGACATTCTGCATTAGCAGAAACTGTAAGTATCAGCATCAGACTCATTACTGCCTCGGAAGTTGATTTGGATCAAATCAGCACGTCAGTGTAGATTCTTAAGACTACATTACCCATAACCCCCCTACAATGATCTTAACAGAAACTTAAATAACATGTCACTTCCTGTAACACATGAAAACCTGAACACACTTGTGTGTGGGTGTACACGGTACACGCACGCGCGCACACACACACACACACACACACACACATATATAGAGATGGAGAGAGGGATAGATAGATAGACAGATAGATAGATAGATAGATAGATAGATAGATAGATAGATAGATAGATCACCACACATATGCATACCTAAACACACACTCACCAAATTGTCATGACCCAAGTTCACAAGTTCTCACTATCCCCCTCTGGTGGGCATATAGAGTTACAATTTCATTGTTTAGTCACTGCCTTGTTCCCTTGGGTGCAATCAGTTAATTATTCAGTCAGTGTGTTCACCTGTTTCAGTAGATCAAGCACTGTTTTCTGTCAGTGTAAATACCTTTGTTTCTTTGTGAAGTCTTGGTTCCATCTGACCTTACGTTGATAAATTTAAGTACGATTTGAACGTTCTGTCATAAAGCTTAGCTCACATGGAAGTCGGCTTACACCTCTCTGTCAGCACAGCAGACTGTAAAATTGTATCACATCAGACATATTGTAGCCAGCAAAGTCAACACATTGACAATACACAATAACAAAATTGAATCACATCCTGTTGCTATTTATAGCCATCTTCAAAAGACTGAACAATTAAATAAGTTTACTTTGACACAGCGCCTGCTATACACAAACACTGCTATATTTTAACACGAGTTACGCGTCGCACTACAACTGGCTACCTCAAGTGGTTCACTTCTCTCAAATAGTTGAGTATTCTTAAGAAGCTAACGTAAAACGAAACGCAAAACTGATATGTGGGTTGAATCTCATGACAAATCTAAAACAATCAGGGGGCCGCACGTGGCCGGTACTTTGAGACCCCTGAGCTAGAATAGGAGAAATCTAGCAGTCTGGTGTTCTGCAAGTTTTGCAAGGATGCCCCCATGACACTTGCAGGTTCCTCTCTCTTTGTCTCTGGAAACCTGCATATGAGGTGCGATGCGGTCGTAAAACATTCATTAGCAATTTTGCTTCAGTTAATCTTTCCGGTTGGTGTGCTGGTGTGTTTAATTGCATGATAGTGATGCATTAAGTTTAAGTCTATGAAAACAGAACTGACTGTGCGCTCAGATTTTTGCCTGTTCTCCTAAATTTTTGAACTTGGGTACACAAGTGGGACACACAAGAGTAGAGCCCTGTATACAAGTATGATAACTTTCATGTAGTGTTCTACAGTCATTTAACCAGAACGCTCTGCAAGCTTTTACCTCTGACTTGTTGTCGGGAGAGAGCGTTCTTGGTATTCAAAGGAACGAACTTACTTCTCTGTGTTGTGTGAAACATGTCTTACCTTTCGGTAATTAAATTTAACAGTGAGGCACGGAGGCGCAGGAGAAAGACTGCACTGATGAGAAGGACAGTAATTGCTTTACTTGTACAGCAGGAGATTAGTGTAAGTACAATACAGAAATTTTAGCAGCAGAATAAGCAGTTGCTTTAGCTTGTTAGCTTTTGTTGTTGGGAGCAAACATTATGCTGTAGCGGTTCTAGCTCATTCAGTTGGTGTGAAATAAGAAAATATAGAGATCCAAACAGTGCTAAAAATTCTTTCTTGTCCATTTCTTCTTCAAATCTTTAGTGCTGTTTAGTAATGTTTCTGTTAGCTAACGAGCTAGGAGATGCTAAGTATAGGGAGACCATTCAGCATGAGAGATCAGAGGATTGAAGTGCATGAGGAGATTAACAACAACCAACAAATACATAAAAAGGCTGAAATGCATTTCCCACAATCCACAGAAGTTTGATCATATTTATTTCAAAAGTATCTACAGGGTTCGTACGGTCATGAAAAACCTGGAAAAGTCATGGAATTTGAAAATAGCAATTTCCAAGCCTGGAGAAGTTTTAGAAAAATAAATAAACCCAGAACATTTTGGAAAAGTCCAGGAAATTTGCTTCACAGATAGGTTTTTAATAGAGTATATGTGGTTCAGTAGGGCTGTATCGAATGCCACTTCTTGCTAATCGAATTTTAGCCAAGCTTTTTTGAATGAAGCTTGAAATGTCTCTGACGTGACGTGATCGTTTTGGCCTGATGTTTCGGAATACTTGACTTTCAACTCAGTAATATGAAAAAAGAGATGATGAATATGAGGAACTACAAGTCACACTTTTTTAAAATGTAACACTCTTTAATAGACATTATTTACATCATCTGATCCAGAGTTCGCTGTCTTTGCTGTGTTGATGGTTGGCATTCCTTCCATAGTTGAGGATACCTAAACATTCAATTTACAATTTACAATTTGGTATTTAGCAGACGCTTTTAGCCAAAGCGACTCACAGTAAGTGCACCAGTCAGAACCTACTGCCTCATAAACAGATCACAATAAGGCTGTTACTTAATTACCCACCCTATTAAGCTCCTGGAATTCTGTAACAGTAAACGATAATCACACTGGCAATCTCAGATTCCCACGAAAGACAAGTTCAAACCAGTTAAAGGGGCTCGTCCGGGATTTGAACCCGGGACCTCTCGCACCCTAAGCGAGAATCATACCCCTAGACCAACGAGCCACTAAATGTGTCTTTCCAAAGGTTAAAATTTCATCAGCCCTGACAGAAGGGGACGAAATTTTAAGATACTGCCAAACTCAGTTTCCCCAGAAAGAGAAGTTCGGACCAATTAAAGGGAGTTGTCCGAGATTTGAACGCAAGACCTCTCGCCACCACAGCCAGAACCATACTCCTAGACCAACGAGCCACAAACTGCACTGTTCTGAAGGTTGAAATTTCGGCGGCCCTGGCACAAGGGAATGAAATTTGAGGTGGATACCCACAAAAGACAAGTTCAGGCCAATTAAAGGGGCTTGTCTGAGATTTGAACCTCTCGCCACCAAAGCAAGAACCATACTCCTAGAGCTACGAAATGCAGCTTACACAAGGTTGAAATTTCGGCGGTCCTGGCAGGAGCAGACGAAATTTTGAGACGCTGCCAACCTTGGCTTCCCACGAAAGACAAGTTCAGGAGCTCTTGCACCCTAATCGAGAATCATACCCCTAGACCAACGAGCCACAAACTGCACTGTTCAGAAGGTTGAAATTTCAGCGGCCCTGGCAGAAGCAGATGAAATTTTGAAGCGGTTTCCCACGAAAAAGACAAGTTCAGGTCAATTAAAGGGGCTCGTCCGGGAGTTGAACCCGGGACCTCTCGCACCCGAAGCGAGAATCATACCCCTAGAACAACGAGCCACAAACCGCACTGTTCTGAAGGTTGAAATTTCGGCGGCCCTGCCAGAAGGGGACGAAATTTTGAGGCGGTTTCCCACGAAAGACATGTTCAGACCAGTTAAAGGGGCTTGTCCCCCAACGAACAAAGAGGTGCAAAATCTCTCAAAAGCACACTACAATGCTTTTAAATCTGGTGACACAACAGCATACAGTGTCGCCAGATCAAACCTAAAAATAGGCATAAAAAAGGCTAAGGATATCCATATACAGCATGTAGTGGACCACTTCAACAGCGCTGACACCAGTGCTGACGCATTCTTCGCTTGCTTTGAAACCGGCAACAGTGTGACAAGTGCAAGAATCCTGGCCCCGGCCACAGAGGATGAACAGGTTTTCACTACGAACACATTTGATGTACAGCACACGCTGCGGAGGGTCAACCCACGGAAAGCTGCAGGCCCAGACGGAGTTCCAGGACCTGTGCTTAATGACTTGTGCTGATCAGCTGGCTTAGGTATTCACAAGAATCTTCATCCTGTCTCTACCTCTGGCAACCGTCCCCAAGGACCTGAAGTCAGCCATCATAGTGCCAGTGCTGTATAAAACAAACATCAGCACTCTGAAGGATTATCGCCCGGTTGCCCTCAGAACAACGATAATGAAGTGCTTTGAAAGGTTGGTCCTCTCCCACATCAAAGCCATCATCTCTGCTTCTCTGGACCCACACCAGTTCGCTTAGAGAAGTAAAGTTAAAGTATCCCTCCTGAAAAATATTTAAGTAAGACTAAAATAGTCACTCATTTACAATTTACAAAGTCAGTCAGTTTAACTCTACTTAGAGTACTTTTTTTTTTAGCAACAGTACTTCTACTTGTACTTTATATAGCCCTGTTTGAGTGTATGTATGACATGAAGTGAGTAAAAAGTGAATGAAAAAATGCATTAAAGACAGACTTTCCATCAAAAACACTTTATTTAAAAGAGTGCAAAAATATGTTTGGACATTGGGTTAAAAGTTTCCCCAGCCAAAAAAAACAAACAAACAAAAAAAATCACAGCCAAACAAAAGATTTAGTGAGTATATATCTCCAAAGTTAAAAGTTAAATTGAAAAAATGTTGTCTCTAAATGTCCGCTTTAGCAATACACTAAAACTGATCATTTACATTTGTTTAAACAAGCTTTATCACATTAGGACATTATTTCATCAAAGTGCACTTCAGCAGAGTACACTAAAGCACAGTTTAAATGTGCTTGGGTAACCATTATAACGAAGTTTTTTAAAAGATCACCTCAGTGTGTCAAAAATACAGTTAATGTATTCCAGAACAGTGTGAAATGTAATAATTTAAAACATACTTTTTGACAACATATTGAAGTATACTTAAAGCGCATGTAATTAAAATACATTAAATCAAAAACACACTTTTATTACTCTTCAGATACTTCCGATATACTACTAACATCTTTAAGTATACTTCTTTTTCACAAGAGTATCCACTACTGTCTGGAGAGAAGACAGCAAACTCGATCTAACCAGGACAGGAAAAGAAGAGGGAGACACAGATGCCCAACTGCACAAGAGGATAAATACATTAGACTCTGTAGTTTTAGAACCAGATATCTTGCAGGTCCTCAGTTGGCTGCTTCTTTACACATTAAACACCAAGTCCCAGCGTCATCTACAACAGTGAAAAGATGACTTAGGGATGTTCGCCTTAAAGAAAAAGCCAAATCTGAACCAGGCCAATGAAAAGGAAAGGTTAAAATGGGCAAAAGGACACAGATGCTGGACAGTGGATGACTGGGAAAGAGTATTGTAGACAGATGAGTCTAAGTTTGAGAGTTTGGATGAAGGAGGAGAACATATGTGAGACACAGAGCAAGGGACAGGATGCTGGAGGAGTGTTTGATGCCTTCTGTCCAGCATGGCGGAGAAAATTTAATGAGTGAGAGAGAGTGAGTGGGCTCTTGTGGGAAGAGTTTCACCATAGGGTCAAAGAAAAATACCCTACAAGGCAGTCTCACCTCTGGAAAGAGCTACAGAAGGCATTTGCTGAAATTTCCCCTGAATATCTTCAAAGTCTGGCAACTAGAATTCTAAAGGTATGCAAAGCTGTAATTGCAGCAAATGGAGGATTCTTTGTAATTTCTGATCGATTTAATGCTACAGTGGTGAATGGAAGTATCAGTTTCCATAGAAAACATGAACATTTCTGGGTGATTCCAAACTCTTTTGCTGTGAATATGAATGCTGATCAATGAATGATGTCACATCAAAATTTAATTATAAATAATCTTAATCACTGTGAAATGATTAATTACAAGCTAATTATAAGTTCATGATGTTCCACAAGGACATACAAAGCAGACCATAAGTACACACAGGTATCTCTGTTGTCTCTAATGTACTATTGTTCTGCTCTTTTCCTTCCCCTAGAGATTCTGACTCGCCACCCCCACTCCCCCCTTTTTCTGTTTGTTGCTTGGCACTCACAGACATGGGTTTTCATTGGGTTTCACTTTCTCTTGGCAAGTGTGTGTTGTTTATGGATGAGAGTTTCATGTTTTGAGCTGGCCACTAGAGGGGGCCAGAAGAAGACCAGACTGACACTCTCACATCCACCTGTTTAGTAGTTAATCATTTCATTATTTGTTCATTGCTCACACCTGTTTCCCTATTTAAATTTCTCCTGGGGCACTGTTTGTTGCCTAGCCATATGGAAACTTTCCTGTGTTACGGTGTAATCATTGTACTACCCTCAGGAAATTCCGATTTATTGCTCCTGTTCCTAAACTGTATTTGTTTGTTTTAAAAAGATAAAAAATATGGCTGTGAGTCTGTGCAGCTGAAATAATTTTTAGTTTACTGATATTTACACTCATCCTGTGTGAGAGGTACATCTGTGTTGATTTGCTGGGTTTCTCTTAACGGAGGCGTCATCTCTCTCTGCATTGGCATCTGGGACTATTACAGCATCTGCACTCTCAAATATCCACCATCATCTCCACTCTCTCTCCTCTGTTCAGCTCATCTCTCTCAAGCACAGTTTCTCCACTGTCTAATTTTCTAACACAGTTTTCTAATTTTCTGTCACACTGAGTCAATGCTGTAGTCTCTGTACTTCAGTGTTCACCCTGTGTATCTGCACTTCTATTTTTGTGTTGCATGCGAATGACTCTTTAAGAGGTGAGAAAAACGTTAACCCAAGGAAGTCCAGCTCATCATATCACTCTGAAAGAATATGCTCTTACTTTTCAAAAGTCATGTCTTTTCTTCAGGCTACTTTAATGCATTGAGCCCAGTTTCGGGCATCACAGAACTTGGCCCAAAAGGACCATTCAGCTAAGAGTCTTGTCAAATCTGAAGATTTAAGTTAAATACTGTTGACAGGGTTGCAACGTGCTTTTGCAATTTGGTTGAGGTCAGGGCACCTGGATTTTTCGCACAACACAATCTTTTGCAAAAGTGCAGATACAACCTGAAACCCTCAAATGGGAAAAGGCAAATGGCCGAGCAAACAGGTCAAAATTGTCTTTTGGCATTCCACATGCCTCTCTCTTCTTCACAAGGAGTTCCAATGAAGCCAACATTCTGGGAGTAAGCAAGATGGGAACTTTGCGTCCTCTTTTCCCACGAGTCTCAGTTCTTGAGAAGAATCTGCATAGTTCTTTCTCCAGCTCAGAGAGGGCCCAGTCTACATCTTCATGAGGACCTGTGGTGTTCCTGGACAGAAAAGCTGATAAAGGCATACATGACACCTCTCCTTCTCTGCGGCGGTTAAACAGTACAGTCAGAGATATTTTTGCTTGGCAAGACCAGGTTTCAGGGGAGCATTCTGCTGTTAACTGACTGATGCACTCCTGCCGCTTTCGATCAAGGTATGCATGCAGTTTTTGCACGTCCATGGTAAATGGCAATATTGTCCACTTAGCTTCTTCAATATTTCTTGCAGCTGTTGCTGAAACTAAATAATTCCAACGGGCTGCATGCGCTTTCTGGAAGCTGATGGCTTGCTCCACTAACTTGCTGTTTCCTGTAATCCTTCCATTGCTTTCCAAAAGCTTACTTATTTTCACCAAACTGTGTCCAAGTTTGAGTGCCAGGCTGGTTGTTTTGTAGGTGTTCACTTCACTGTTGTAGCCACAAGTGTATTTCACGGCTTTAACAGTCTCCATGCATTGCTTTGGATCAATGAGATCCTCAGTTTTCTGCAGGGAAGTTATCCTCCTAGCACTGACAAGAAGTCTTCCCAGCTCTTGCAACTTCTGTCAGATGTGTTCATGCCTCTTAACGTCTGCTTGACATTTATGAAACATATGCTCCACAACCTGCATGATAATCCCATCATTTTTAACAGCAAATGTGATATCATCGTTAATCATGTTGCTGATCAGCTTCCAAAACCCCGTGCTGGTATTAGGTGGCACAGGTTAGGCAAAGGCACAAAGAGACTGGACACGGTTCTTTCCAGGTTTCATGGCAACACCTTTAGGTTTAAGTCTGCAGATTTTTATGTGTCGCCAAAGTGCCCTCCTGGTAAATAAACCTTGGCAATATATACAGTACATATAGGCCTTGCCCTCAGTTGCTTGAGGAGGCTGTTTAGCAAGAACCAGAGTCCCCTTGCCCGTCTTAAGTACGGTGGCATTGTAAGTAAAATTCCCATGGCTGCGGAAATGATCTAACTGTAATTTCAGTTCCTTGGAGCCCTTTGGAAACTTGCAAATGCAACTTCCCTTTCACTAGCGTGAACATATTCTAGATGCCTTGCTTTTTTTGCAATAGGGGTTACAGCAGAATAGCCAATAATGTTTCTTGCTGTATGATCTGGATCCATCTGCATTTTTTGTCACTGGTGGGACAGTGACAGTATCCTCAGTTTCAGTCTTGTCGGGACTATGACAGGTGTCTTCATCCTCAACTTCCATGTTTTCAGGGCCGGTACTTTCTCCGTCTCTCAGGTCCATGTTCAAATCAGTCACGCTGTCAGGGAAGGGTGGACTTTGTAGATTCTTTATCAACTCAGAAGAGTTCCCTCTCCGCTTTGGCTATTCCAGGATTGTACTACAGTCTGGGCTACTCTGTTTGCTAGACTGAGCGACAAATTCCTCTCCACTGTCTGATGTTGATTCAAAGAGTTAATCAGTCTTCTGGAATTCCTTCATTCACCTATAAATTAACGGCACATGATTACAAATATAACCAGAGGTATCTGTCCTACCTCCCTCTTAGCTATAATAGTGACCTCAAACTGACCAGTTACATTTTTAATCTCGATTTCAAGCAATTACTTGCAAAAATATGTTTATTCTGTTTAAAGAACAAATATATCTGTGTGCTGACGTATGAATCTCAGCTGCACAACTTACAAAGACACATTTGGTCCTACTCAGCCTTGGTACAGGAATGTCATCTTGATCAGATTCAGATGGATTAGGTTCACTTCTTGCTCCAATGCAAGCACTTTTGGAAATCTGAAATCATAGATTAAAAATAGAGGCCCTCCATTAACAGAGCTGACTTTAAGACTATAAAGCTAAAGTCCTTCAGGTTGGAATGGAAACACTACACAATGTATGCTTGTGGGATGCTGAACTGGTGGCAATGGTGGTACTGCTCCCATAACCATTACCTAGCATACAGAAACCAGCAATTTCGCTGTGCCCTGTGAGTGTGGTTAAATATCACATTGAGAGGACTCAAAATATTACCATTTTTAATAGATTTCAATAATACCATGCTATCAACTGATATAAGTTAAGAAAAACCCAAGCTATCTTTATATCACTTTGGTTGTGCACAACTGGGTAATGCTACAGATGGTTCTTTTTGAAATCTCTACAGTCTGTAATGTCTCTTTAGAGCCTGTGCCACACAGATACACACATATTTTTGTCCAAGAAATATGGTGTGAGGACAAATCACACACGTCAAATGAACGTGTCTACAGGGGACTTCATTCTCACAAAACTTCCCATTTCATCTTGACATGGGCTCACACACACTCTTAGCTGGAACAGACTGAGTGGGGACAATGTGAGGGGTATTCTATCTAACTATTTATCACACCCTTGGCACTCTTTTCATGGAGCAAACTTCACTCTTCCTGTACTGTTCCTTCAGAAGAGCTAAACCGTCAAGTTGGTCAAAACCATTCTTGTCAACTTCTGGCTTTAAGCTATCTATACAATATGCTAAAGCCATTGTACTGCAGTAGAACCAATGACATCAGTGCATTTCCAAGTTGAAATAGTATCTCTCATCATATCCACTTACCTTCTCCATGACTGCTGGGGGTTTGGCTTTGGTAAGTCCAACACTCGTAGATGCTTTCAGGGCAATTTCCCCGCTGGAGTTCTTAGCATCTTCACCACCTGGCATTTCCCCTTCAGGTATCTGCAAACATGAGTTTAACTGCAAGTTGGAATCATTTCTCATCATGTGCAATTTCCTTCTCCAGGCCCAGTAAGGATATTTGATGTATGAATTTATGACATATAAGAAATGTACGTTTGATGCAAACATTTCTCTTATGCATTTCTTTCTGTCATCAATTTAGAGGTCAAAGTTGCTCTTTTGTTAGAGAAAATAACCAACCTTTGTTTTTTGCCATGGCAAGTTTATCCCTCCATTATCATATGTACTTTCTTCTCCAGGATTTATGTCCATCAGAGCAAAAAGGCAAAGATATGGCTTTCCATTGGCCTCGGTTTTTTTCATTCGGCAATTAGGATGTTTATGGTCATCACTGACCAACCTTCCAAAGGAGCCATCATCCTTGGCAGCATCAATACTGTTTGGAAAAACAAGAGGAAAGAAAAGAACATGACTAATATGTTAATTGACTCATACAGCATTAATGGAGCTAAGAGTTCTTAATTGAATGATGGGCTACTTACCACCATATTTTTCCTCTCCACTTAAAGTCAAACATAAAGACAGTACATTTACTATGGTAGAGCCTCCTGCTTCTCTGAGATTCTTTCAAATCAATCAACTCTCCTCTATACTCCACAATCCCCTTTACGGAATGGAGCTGTGGCAAATACTCCACGACCTGTAAGGAAAAGTCGCAGGCCTGTGATCAGAGATTTATCACTGGTGAGGGACTCGCCAGGCGTACGTGAAGTTTGGAAAACTTTTTAATAATCTTTTCGCACAGCAACACACTGTATTCAAGCTAACTCGCTCTCTCGCTCGCTCTCTCTCTCTCCCGCTCTCTCTACTCTCGCGCATCTTTTTTTCAACATGACCAGTCTAGAGCGCCCCCATCTTACTAGAGATGTCACAGGTGCCCGTCTGAGCCTTGCTCAAATACATATATTAAAAAGAACAAAAGTTACATCAAAATCGTATGCAATAAACTTACGTTCACAAACACACAAATAACAAAGAAATAATAAAAGGGGGGGGGGGTGTCCCTTTTAATGTGCTTATTCCTATGAGCCCCACAGGGGCTTGAGGATGGCTAACACAGTTTGTGCATCAGATGGGCCATAGCCTGTAACTGCACACCAAGAAGCTGTGTGTATAAGGTAGGTGTTTCTAATAAAGCGGTCAGTGAATGTATATACATATTATAGCTCATTTCCACTAGCTAAGCTGAATGCACTTTAAACAACTTTCAAAACAGCTAGTGCACTCAATCACAAGAGAGAAATTCAGTGCAAAATAAATATAGCTTCATATTTTGGACAATATGCCTACCATTCAGTCCCTCTGAGAGCAGTCCCTCTCAGCGACACAGTCTGAATGCCTGAAACCATGCTAGGTCTGGACATCTGGTTGAATATTTCCTCTAGCCTCTCAAAGGAATGGGCTGTGATTGGCATGATCAATCATTACAAAAGGTGGTCTGACTACATTCTCATTTTACCTTGCCCTCTAACACTCACCACAGGTTATGCAATTTTCACTCTTCTTACTGCAGCAGCTTCGCTGATGTCCTCCTATCCTCATGCCGTCTCAACTCCTTTGACTGGGATTTGATGAACTTGAACTTCCTTTCATATATTCTCCATGTAGCACGTAGTTCTGAATTTATACAAGCAAGCAGCAAGCAAACTCAGTCTAATGGGAATCTCAAGCATTGCCTACTGAAACACTATATACGTCTAATTAAAACGTTAAAATATCAGTCTGTTATTAAAATTAAATTTACCAACTATTTTTCAAATATAAGTTAAGTTAACAAAACAAACTTGCTTACCTATTTGTGCGTCTGCTTCTCGCCGGCTGAGACTAATTACCAAGATGTGTAGTTTTTGCTCCAGATCCCTCAATGGTTACAACGGTGAAAAAGACTACAAAATGGCTGAAGGGGTTTGTACAGTTTATTTTGCAACCCATATCATTTACATTTTAAGACCACGCTAAATATTCAATACGAAGATTTTAAACGCACGCCGTCACAGATTTGCAACCATGTTCTAAACAAATTGTTGGTAATAAAGCTTATGAATTAGAAAACCGACAAACGTTCGCTAGCAACAGTATAGCTGGCTAGTTCGTGAATTAATTAGTCAATATTAATGCTCAAGTCAACAACGTGATCGCAACACATGTTCAGTAAAACACATTATGTTAGTGCTATGTCCTGAACTACTAACTAAACACTGCACACATAAGTAGCCGTAAGTGGTTTGTGGGCTAATTTTGCATTGCTAAATGTTAGTCTTTCAAATACAGACAAGTGCAGTCTTGTTATCAGAATCAGAATCGCTTTATTTGCCAAATGTGCAATGTACACAGGAATTTGACTTGGTGGCACAGTGCAGTGCAACATCAACTCCATCCTCAAAAACGCCCAGCAGAGGATATAATTCTGCGGTAATTGAGGAACTTTGGTCTGCCACAGGAGCTGTTGAGGCAGTTCTACACTGCAGTCATCGAATCTGTCCTGTGCACATCCATCACGGTCTGGTTTGGTGCAGCCACAAAACAGGATAGAAACAGACTGCAGCGAACAGTGACGACAGCAGAAAGAATCACTGGTGCTCCCCTGCCCACTCTCCAGGACTTGTACTCCTCAAGAACTAGGAAATGGGCAGGGAAAATCATTACAGATTGCTCTCACCTGGGACATGACCTCTTTCAACTCCTCCCCTCTAGTAGGCGCTACAGAACCCTGTGTACCAAGACTACCAGACACAGGAGCAGTGTCTTCCCTCATGCCATCACCCTCATGAACAAATGACCAGCAGTCTCACCTGCTACGCATCACTACTCCTGTTCTACAGACTGTTATTACACACTGCTCACATCTACAATTACCTACAGTTACCTACTGTTCAATAATCATACTTCCATTCCCCTTCCCATATGTGATGCGCATGACTTCTTTTGTCTTGTCTTGTTTTGTTTTGTTTCATTTGCATTACCCTCATACATATGCACATTACCACTGTTCATGCACATTCTGTTACTTAATGCACATTACTGTTGTTTGTACTACCCACATATGTGACGCTCATTTAATGTCATACCTACCTGGCTTGCTTGGTATATACTGCTTGAATATAACATCATAAATTAAGCGAGTAGCTGCTTGTTAGCAGTCATATTGTCACCAGTACTGAATGCATCTTACACCATTAATCCCTCATCTTGAACACATTCTTGATTGGC
Organism: Chanos chanos; assembly: GCF_902362185.1. NCBI lineage: Eukaryota > Metazoa > Chordata > Actinopteri > Gonorynchiformes > Chanidae > Chanos > Chanos chanos. Next base: position 17,437,490 of record NC_044505.1, read on the forward strand.
CCTAGTTCACCTGTGCTCCGACGTTCCTGCCTATAGGCTGCGTTATGAAATTTCACAGAATGAGAAATTTGAGGGAACTGATTTTGGACCATGGTCCTGCTGAAGCTCAGCCAGCCATCTTGCATTTTCCAGAGCGTAAGTGTTCACCTCTAGATTTGCAGCTACCTGCTCAGACTGGAAGGCCTGAAAAACAGAGTAGCTCCCTTTCAGTTATATCTTTCCACATAGTATGACAGTCAAAGAGGGTAACACAACAGAAAGACAGCTGTGGCAATGGTGGCCAGTTTTCCCAGCTCAGCGTGCCTCCACCTGTACACTTATACATCTCCTCCATGTTCAATCATTCATTTCTAATGATGGCACATGCTACTATAAGACAGTATACAGGTTTTTTAATAAAGAGGTGTGAAATTAAATATTTTTATGTATAGTATGTTTACAAGATACTCCTCCCCAAATTTTTATATAGAGTGTGCTAGAAGCAGATACCAGTCACACTTTGTATAGAATATTTAACAGCTTATACTGCTCTTTCCAGGACTCAGTATTGATGACAACCTACCTCAAAAGGAAATGCTTTAAATTTGCCCCTGGTTTCTTGACCTGACTTCTCCAGAGTCTCTGCGAACTTGTAGAACCTGCTCCATGCTGACCATTCTAAGCAGGGAAAGCAGTGTAGCTGAATGGTAGAGCATGTGATTGAGGGTTGCAATCCTCCTGGTTGAGATCTGGTTGCCGCCCTCTGTTTTTTCAGCTTCTTGCTATAACTGACATCGATCTTTTTGCTCTATAACAATAGGGTTTCTTTTATCCGGTCCTGGGCGCCTAGATAACGAAACACTCTCTACTCCAGCTTAGTATTATAATACCTCATACTACTCCTTATCATGTTGCCATCATTCCATGCATGTGGGGGTATAGCTCAGTGGTAGAGCATTTGACTGCAGATCAAGAGGTCCCAGGTTCAAATCCAGGTGCCCCCTCATTTTGAGGCTCTTGTTGTGTAAGGTATAGTGGAATGACAGTAACACTGGTCTGTTTACTCTATAGCAGTAACAGGTTTACTCACATCCTGTCCTGGATGATCAGATTCCTGAGCAGGTGATTACATTCATTTGAAACAAACAAAAACCCTGTGTTCTCTCTGATGGTCCAAGGAGTCCCAACAGCTGATTACCTGTGTTAAGACCAGTCTGTCACAGTGGTTCTATCTGTCACATTAGATTATGTGCGTTAAGACCAGTCTGTCACAGTGGTCCTATATATCACAGTGGATTACCTGTATTAAGACCAGTCTGTCACAGTGGTTGTATCTATCACAGTGGATTACCTGTATATTGTCACAGTAATTTCACATGACTGTGGTCAGGGAGCGACATGGAGGGGCAACATGGAACAGTGCTTCCAGGAAGGCTACAAACCACAAGAGTTTTCAGTTCCCAAGTAGGATATGGAATCATAAGCCCATTTTAAAGCATTGCAGAGTGCATAAATGTCCATTATCCACCTGGATGGTCCATTTCTGGAATCCTGATAGTGACTGTGATGACTGTGATGATTTTGTTAAAGAATAATATATATATATTTCACTCTAATATTAAGAGGAAATCATCGTTTTTTGTTGTGGAAATGACTGTTGCCATATTTTCTCAAAATCTCATGATATTTTAGCCTGTTAAGTCAGTTTTAAAATTAGCATTAAATATACACACAAAAAAAACCAATATTAACAGAAATTTGGCCTGTTGTTTTAACATTCATATGAAATATGAGCTTTTTGGAGATAACACCCAATAAACATATTCCCCATTTAACTCATATTTACTGTGATTTTTCCTCTTACCCCCTCTAGAGGTCACTCTTTCCTCCAGCCACGTGTTCCCCTGTTGAGTGGCTGTTGCTATGGTTACCAAGTATACAAACCCTGAAACATGATCCCAGAATTCTGTTTTGTACAGTGTGGTGGAAATGACAGTGAACCCAAGGGACAAGTGTTCTTTTTATGAAAAATACAAGTAATTGTGAAGAAATATTACTATATGTAGTATATTTCACTAAAATAGACATCAGTGTCTAATTTGTATTGGAGCTCCACATTATTTAAATATTAAATTCAAAATTAAGCAAGGTTGAAGGTCCAAAATCTGGCTCAGGGACAAAGGCAATATAGTAAAACCCATACTTAAAAGGCCTCTTGTTGCATAGTAAAATGAATGACTGAGCTATTATTTATTTTTTATAAGTTCCTCTTGGTGTGAAGTATGTGTGACAAAAGTAAAAATGTAGAAATGTTCTTTTGTTTTTCTTATTACTGTCAGGGACACAAAAATGACCATAATTGAAGAATAACCCCTACATTTTAATTTTGATTCTGTTGTCCTGTGATAACATATTATTTTTCTATGTTTTCTCAAAATCACGAAATAACAAAACTTTGTTTTTTCGTGATAATGACATAATTAATTCGTTATCACAGGAAGACAGTTGTTTTCTTGAGATTTGAATTAATAAAGAGGCCCACAACCTGTTTCCTCTGTTCTTTTGTTAAACAGAGCACACAGTCTGGTTAACACTGCGTCTTAAGCATGTGTTTCTTTAGCATGTGGTCAGTGTGGTTGTTATATCAGTTGACTATGTTAAACTGTGGGAAGTTCGTGTTTTCACCCTCTTAGATTAAAATGGGCTGTCAGGTGAGAGGAAGAGTGAGTATAAAACCTGTGATAAAAATGTTACTTTCCTGACGCTCTGAAAAATCATAGTCAGACATTAGTGATCAAGCTGCATGATATTGATATACATGTGTTTCATCACACCTGATGAGTTCATTTTTCACTAGTAAGTAATCACCCAAAGTTAAGGTGAAGTTATGGTGGAAGTTGACATTTGAAATGTTGTGGAGCTGTTTTCCCAGAAGAATAACTGGACAATGTGAAGAACTGACAGACATTGTAAGACTTGGTGAAAGTGATTTATAACCAGTAAATGCAGTTATACATGGTTATAAATCAAGTTTTTAAGCTTTAATGACATCTCTGCAGAGTCACAACAATCATGACAACAATTTTAGAAAAAAAAAGTTGAAGTAAAAGAGAGACCTCTCAACAACCTCAACAACAACAACAACAACAACAACAACTAAACGTCTTTAACTTTGTTAGAATTAATATATGAATTAAAAATAAAACATGAAATTGCCATTATTAATGCATTTAAATACCATTATTCTTATTTCTTTTTTTTTTCCTTTTTTTATGCCCAAAGCAAAAATTGTGAAACGTTCATGAGAAGAAAAGGTGTGTACTTAGATTTGTCTAATTGTGCGTTGATATTTTCCTCTCACAAATATATTTAGTTTTGGTGTCACATGATACATCATTCCAAGTGTCAGGCCAATCAAGAACAACACAGTCCTCATTTCCTGACTGTCCACTATTATTAGGCTCCCCTTCACCCCAGTACCTGAAATAACACAGAGAATCAGTCTGTCTAATGTATTTCTCATACAGAACAATACAGACTGAGGGTTAAGAGTCAATAACTGTCTCATGACCAGAGTTAAATTCAGTGATCTCTTACCCAGTGCTCAGTGCTGTACCATCCACCCATTTCCATACCGCCTCTGTGTCTCTGTCAGTCAGACCAATCCAAAGGCCTGACTGACTCAGCTTCCACAGTCTATTAACAAACTCCTGATGATGATGCACAAAATGAACAATTAGTTATCCAGGTAGAGCAGTGTGTCTGAGAATGCATGAGAATACACACACACACAGGAATGCTGCCCACTGCCCCTGTGTTTGGTGTGTGTGGACACTACTGGTGTGTTGGATGGGTTAAATGCAGAGGACCAATTCACTGTTCAGTGTGTGTGTGCAATCACCGAAACCTAACTTAACTATAGCAAGCTTGTTTTTTTTCATGGACTGTTAAAATTTGTACCAACACAGACTTTGTTAACAGTTTGAAATAAGATTATATTTATGTAGTTCTCTCTTTAGTCTGCTCTCTCCCTCTCTCTCTCTCTTTCTCTCTCTTGCACTCTCTTATGCCATCTCATCTGCATCCATCTATGAGCATTCATCTTCTCGTGGTTGCTGAAATAATTGACTTACAATTTACAATTTACAGTTTGGCATTTGGCAGACGCTTTTAGCCAAAGCGACTTACAATCAGTGCATCGGTCGGATCCCTAATACCTCATAAGCAGACAGCGCATAAGACTGAGCGTCAATTTACTCCTTCGTATTGCGCCTCTGGAATTCTTTGACAAACGTAGAGACAAGACAAGGGTTTTTCTTTTATCTTTTTTTTTTTAATGTGTAATGAGGTTAGGCATTGGGGGATAGGTGGGTTCTGAAGAGGTGGGTTTTCAGTTTCTTGCGGAAGATGGTAAGGGATTCCGCAGTTCTAACATTATCCATTATTTGGTTAACTAATCATCACTCACATTTGTTCTGTGTAATCAAGCCACTATGACACTCCTGTTTGCCCTGATTATTGTTGAGTCTTTGCCTGTGTGTTGGATAATGTCTTGGATAATGAGTGATCTAGTCCTCTGAGACCTGAGTTCACTTTAATAAACCACTACTGCATCCAGGCCCATTTTCTAACTGTGATAGACTCTCTCTCTCTCTCTCTTTCTCTCTCTCTCTCTCTCTTCCTCACACAAACACACACACACACACACACACACACACACTCACACCCATCTGCTCCTTTCTGTTGTTTATTATCACCAAATCAGCTCCTCTCTGTCTTGCTGTTGAAGTAGCAAGAAATGATATTATGAACAATTGCATGCTTGTATTCTCAATCACTCCATCTTGTCTTTCTCTCTGTCTCACCTGTTCCTCTTCACTGCCTATGATCACCAGGTCTGCTCCTCTCTTTATACAGTCCTGTCTGCTCTCACTCCAGCTCTTTGTTTCAGTAGAGATGTAGTACAGACTGGAACTGAAGTAAAACCATCCCTGCAGAATGTCTTTATCTGTTCACAGAATAAGTAGAAAAAGAACTGAGAGCAACCTACATGTATTAACTCAAACACTCACTTATGTCTGTGCTTACACACTCACATACACACTCACATACACACACACATACACACTTTTATCACATATTTATAGTAGATATAACCAATGCAAGACTCCCAGAGAAAATATCCCAGAGATGCAGCTATGAATCTCACAAATGTCTGAATTCATATAAAATATTGTATGTGGAACTTCATGATATTTTTACACATGCATTAATGAAAGGGCCCCTTATTTACAGAAATTCTCAGGCGTTTGTAAACATAAACATCTTGGAATATGAGGACCAAACAAAAGATTGTGCTGAAAAATCTAAACCACTAACAAAAAATGTGATTTTACTGAAGCATATACATAGGAATGTGATTTTACTAAAACATGCACAAAAAATTTTCACTCACCCAAATCAGAAAGGCTGCACCGGTATCCTCCGGGCTTTCGCTGTAACTCATCTCTCTTCTTATTCAAGCTATCTAAACTGGTCTGTAACTGGTTTTTCTGTTTAAGTAGGTTGTTATATCTCTTCTGTAAACCTGCTCTCTCTATAGCTGCTTTTTGATTATCAGATAGTAACTGGTTTTTCTGTTTAAGCAGGTCGTTATATCTGTCCTGCTTCTTATTGTTTCTCTTTTTACTGTTTTTCAGCTACAGAGACAGTGAATTTGGCTGCTAATCTGTGTGAGGGAAATAATTTGGAAACAGACAATTTACAACATATATAGAAATATACACTCATCCTGTGTAAGAAGTACCTGTGTGTTGAGTTGCTGGGTTTCTTCTAGTGGAGGTGTCGTCTCTCTGTGTGTCGGTGTCTGCTGTTCTCACAGCATCTACACTCTCATAAATATTCACCATCATCTCCACTCTCTCTCCTCTGTCCAGTTCACTTCTCTCAGTGCTGTTGACATTATCATAAATACACACAGACATCTCCATTCTCTAACACACACTATCACACTGAATTGGTGCTATTGTCCCTGTATGTTTGAGTCAGTCTGTATGTCTGCACATTTGTCTTTGTGTTGCATGTGACTGACTCTTTGAGAGGTGTGATAAACGTTAACCACAGAAAGTCTAGCTGCCCATCATCTCACTCTGGCAGAATGTGCTCTTGTTCAGAAGGTCAGTTCTTTTCCACAAGCTGCTCTTAAAAGGACAAAGGAGTGAGTTTGGTGTTTCAATTTAAGTATGTATGAACATGTGTTTATTTAGCGTGTGTGTATATGTGTTTGTGAATGTGTGTGCAAATGTGTTTGTGTTATAATTTCATGTTCTTGTTTTCAGAATAAATTCGCAAGTGAAATATTCACTCATTTTTGTTGTGTGTGACATTCTACAGTAGCAGAAACCTGCAAATGTCAGCATCAGACTCATTATGATATAAACACATCAGTGTAGATTTGTGAGACTACATTACCCACAACCGCCCTCTAATGTCCTTCATAATTGTCTAAATAAGATGTTTAGCACCACCTAATTTAACAAAAACCTTCAATGTAAGTGCAGTGTGACTTCCTAATTAGGACAGACACATTCCTCAGAAATGCAAAACTTATGCTTATGACGTCATCCATTGTCCAGACTCTGCAAAGTGTTCAATCCAATAATTAAATCCAATCCTGACACACATGCACACACAGACATGCCCCCCCCCCCACCCCATGACATATGTATAAGCATTGTGCACACATATAAAACATATTTACACTCATCCTGTGTAAGACGTACCTGTGTGTTGAGTTGCTGTGTTTCTCTTAACGGAGGTGTCGTCTCTCTGTGTGCTGGTGTCTGTTGTTCTCACAGCATCTGCACTCTCATAAATATTCACCATCATCTCCACTCTCTCTCCTATGTCCAGTTCACTTCTTCCAACATAGTTTACATTATGATAAATACACACAGTCATCTCCATTCTCTAATTCTCTAACACACACGATTACACTGACTTAAAGCTGTAGTCCCTGTATGTCAGTGTTTACTCTGTGTGTCTGTCTTTGTGTTGCATGAAACTGACTCTTAAAGAGGTGAGAAAAACGTTAGTCACAGGAAGTCCAGCCCATCATGTCAGATGTCACTCTGAAAGAGTTCTTGGTGTGCTCTTAGTGTTGAAAAGTCAGTTCTTTTTCTTCAGACTGTTATTGAAAGCACTACACTCAGTTTACAGCATCAGTATTAGAATATGTTTGTTTTGTGTGTGTGTGTGTGTGTGTGTGTGTGTGTGTGTGTGTGCGCGTGTGTGTGTGTGTGTCTGTGTCTGTGTGGGTGCGCGTAAATATGTGTGTGTATCAGAATTTCATGTACTTATTGTCAGGTGACAAATTGACTGATTCATGGTTTTACTTTGTGACGTTCTGCAGTAGTAGACAACTGTAAGTGTCAGTATCAGCGTTAAGTTCAGTGATCATTGCTGTACTGTCCACCCATTTCCCCCACTGTATCTCTGTCAGTCACACCAGTCCATGCACTCACTGTCCTTAATGTGAGTCAGAGTAAAGATACAAAGTCATTAGTTAAACATAAATCTTTTATTCTCCATCAAAACCTCAGACACACTGCAGTCAGTCTGTACTATTTGATCTCTGAAATGTCTGTGGTTTCTGATCTCTGCTGTGGAACTTCCTGTAAGACACACATGCACATACAAACTCTCTCTCTCTCTCTCTCTCTCTCTCTCTCTCTTTCTCTTTCTCTCTCTCTCTCTCTCTCTCTCTCTCTCTTTCTTGTTAATAATGATGAATGTACGAACATTGCATAGAAACAAAACAGCATATCCAACACCAAATTAACCTAAGAAGTAGAACAAAAGTTATTGCTAGAAAATCACTGTGTCGTCAGCTTAAAAGTCTCTTCTCACATATCCAGTGGTACTTATAATGAGAACATGATACATCGTACCAGTTTTTCAGACTGTTGTGCGCATCATAAATAAGAACACATCGCTCATTTCCATATTGACCAACATTGGGCTGTCCTCCATACCAGTACCTGAAATAACACAGAGAATCAGTCTGTTTAATGTGTTTCTCATACAGAACAATAGACTGAGTGTTAAGAGTCAATAACTGTCTCATGACCAGAGTTAAATGCAGTGATCTCTTACCCAGTGCTCAGTGCTGTACCATCCACCCATTTCCACTTTCTTTCTCTTACACGGCAAGTCAGCCCAATGCAAACATCTGAATAGCTGGTCTTTCTCAATTCAGCAACAAACTTCTGATGTGAGAAATCAAATGAAAATGATTTCATGCAGATGATCAGTTAAACATCAGACTGATACACCCCATAAAGCCTGAGACACACTGCAGTCAGTCTGTAGCATCCACTTACAGCAGTGTCACTTCCTCAGTCACACACATACACTCACACACACACACGAGAACTTTTCTCTTACCTGTTCCTCTTCACTGTTTATAATCACCAGGTCTGCTCCTCTGTCTCTACAGTCCTGTCTGCTCTCACTCCAGCTCTTCTTTTCAGTAGAGATGTAATACAGACTGTGACTGAAATATCTCCAACCTTGTAGAGCAGGATTATTTATTCATGATCAGGACAAAAAGAGTCAATGACTTGTATTCTCTCTCTCTCTCTCTCTCTCTCTCTCTCTCTCTCTCTCTCTCTCTTTCTCTCTCACACACACACACACACACACACACACCAAAGATGGCTGATTAATACAATACACATTACATGCAAATCATTCATATATTAACACTCACAGTGCCACGACTACTGACAATGGGGTGTAGTTCATCACAAAAAAAAGTTGAGACTGAATTAAAGAGCAAACACACAATGGCTATAACTGATGAGCGATCTGTGAAACTAAAGATTAAAATGTTCACTCACCCAGTTCAGAGAACACATTTTGATACTCTTGTCTCTCTCTCAGTAACTGGTCTCTCTCTCTAGTTAGATTGTTGAAGCTGGTTTGTATGTCTTCTTTCTCTTCAGTTAAATTGCTGTAACTGATTTGTAACTGATCTTTCTCTCTGGACAGATTTTTGAAAATACTTTGTAATTGGACTCTCTCTATGCTTACGTTATTGTATCTGGTTTGTAACTGGTTTCTCTCTGCATTATACCAGACACACAGCACTATGATGACAGCCAGCAGGAGAACACACAGCAGCCCCAGACACACTGCAGTCAGTCTGTAGTGTCTGTCACTTCCTGAGAAGACAAGCAAAGTGACATTTTGTTGCTACATCTTGCAAGTTTTCTGATTAAATGACAAAACTAAATGAGATTCATTAATGATACTGTAGATAATCACACTTTCACAAGCCTTAAACTCTCTCTCTCTCTCATACACACAAACACACCAAATCACACACATTATGTACTGGTTCTATTCTTATCTAAACTCTTTCATGGCAGAAAGGCTGAATTCTTCCAGTGGAACCCTGAGGATAATAACTTGGGTGATCTTTGACATAAATCAAGGTTTCCTCATTCTTTTAAGGTAACTTTCTTTAATGTAATTCACCTAATTTCCTTATGGTTTTGTGTATGGTTTTGTCTAGTAAAATATCCCCTGCTGTGTTACTAATAGTAAATGAGTGGAACCAAAAACAGCTGTCCTCATTTACCATTAAAATGTTTTATTTATTAATTTACTTCTTGCATTTTTTTCAACTGGAGACAAAATGAATATGACTGCTATCAAATCAGGTTTGGTATCAAATTTGTATCAGAAAGTTTATCCAGTGAATAGAAATACACACTCATCCTGTGTAAGAAGTACCTGTGTGTTGAGTTGCTGGGTTTCTTCTAGTGGAGGTGTCATCTCTCTGTGTGTCAGGGTCTGTTGTTCTCACAGCATCTGCACTCTCATAAATATCCACCATCATCTCCACTCTCTCTACTCCGTTCACTTCACTTCTCCCAATATAGTTTACATTATCATAAATACACACAGACATGTCCATTCTCTGATTCTCTAACACACAATATTGTACTGCATTAATGCTGTAGTTTCTGTTTGTTTAAGTCAGTCTCTGTGTCTGCACTTCTGTCTTTGTGTTGCATACAACTGACTCTTTAAGAGGTGTGAAAACCTTTGACCACAGGAAGTCCAGCCCCCCATCATGTCACTCTGACAGAATATGGTCTTAGTGTTCAAAGGCCAGTTCTTTTCCACAAACTGCTCTTTAAAGCACAAAGTACTGAGTTTAACATTGCAAATTTGTTCATGTGTTTGTTAAGCGTGTGTGTGTGTGTGTGTGTGTGTGTGTGTGTGTGTGTGTGTGTGTGTGTGTGTGCCTCTGTGTGTGCACACATGTGCGTAAACTGCACTATAATTTCATGTTATTATTTTCTGCCAGTGTTGTTTTCATCCTCAAATCTGACATCTTTGTTCTTCAATACACGATTATGCTGAGTTACAACCACTGATATGACTCTGTTTTGTACTGAGTTGGTTTCTTATGTTTCTCTGTGAGTCTTACTGCCACTAAGCTGCTTTATATTCACTTATTCACTGGCAGAGAGGAAACCACAAAACTAAAAAAAAAACATGCGAGGCATCTAGCTGAGAATGAGTTTAAATGTGTACGTATGCGTGAACTGAATGTCCAACTGAAACTGTCATCGGTGTAAAGACTGATCCCTTAATTGATTCTTTTCATGTGCCTTTGACCCTGTAACCAGCTTCCCTTCTCATTGTGTCTGTCAGTGTCTCTTTCTTTCTACCCTCTTACTTTCTGTCCACTTCTGTTTTTGAGTTTTTCAGCCCAACTTTCAGAATTCACGCTCTTAGCATTCAAAGGTTCTTTTTCACAAGCTGCTCTTTAAAGCACCCAGTTTCGTATTTCAGTGTACATATGTGTGTTTGTGTGTACATGTTGGTATTATAATTTCATGTTCTTATTTTCAGATGAAACACACAAATGTAATATTCAGTCATTGGTTTTGTTTGTGACATTCTGCATTAGCAGAGACTGTAAGTATCAGCATCAGACTCATTACTGCCATGGAAGTTGATTTGGATAAAATCAGCACATCAGTGTAGATTCTTAAGACTACATTACCCATAACCCCCCTACAATGTTCTTAACAGGAACTTAAATAACATAGCAAGGACCACCTAATTTGATAAAAACTGAATTTAACTGCAATATGATTGGTTATGACATTATCCATTATTTCAACTGCAAAGTGTTAAATGCAAAAATAAAACATTCAGTTGGTTTTTTTACCATTACCTTTTAGATTCCTGAAATGCCTGTGGTTTCCCATCTCTGCTGTCACTTCCTGTAACACATGAAAACCTGAACACACTTGTGTGTGCGTGCACACGCACGCACGCACACACACACACACACACACACACACACACACACACACACACACATATATATACATAGATAGATAGATAGATAGATAGATAGACAGATAACCACACATGTACATACCTAAACACAAACTCACCAAATTGTCATGACCAAAGTTCACAAGTTCTCACTATCCCCCTCTGGTGGACATATTGAGTTACAATTTCATTGTTTAGTCACTGCCTTGTTCCCTTGGGTGCAATCAGTTAATTATTCAGTCAGTGTGTTCACTTGTTTCTGTTAATCAAGCACTGTTTTCTATCAGTGTAAATACCTTTGTTTCTTTGTGAAGTCTTGGTTCCATCTGAGCTTACGTTGATATATTTAAGTAGGATTCGAATGTTCTGTCATAAAGCTTAACTCACATGGAAGTCAGCTAAAAACTTCTCTGTCAGCACAGCAGATTGTAAAATTGTATCATGTCAGACATATTGTAGCCAGCAATGTCAACACATTAAATACCTGTAAGCTAAAGTTAGATAATGCGATTCAAGTTTTTCATTCTTTCCAATGGACCCTCTCAGTCTTTTCTCCCTTCTGTTAACATTCAGAGACGAATTATTTTACATGTCGTCATCATCATATCAGGCTCCTGTAGCGTAATATTATGCGCTATACAAAATAAGATTATTAGAATCACTGGAGCCAACTAAATCAGACTCATGGAAGTTATACTGCCCTTACTGTGACAGTTAGTGTAGGTTATTATAATGCATATGTGAGGTGTAAATGATCAAAACACTAGTAAATATGTTTCATGGCTGCTGTAATGTATAAATGGCGAATTCTATGTTTTAGTTTGTAAATACTTGAACCTATGATGAAAGGGCAAGTGCTCACATTTTTGGGGTGGGGGTGGGGGTGGGGGGCATTTAAGGTCAGATTACAACAGAGTGGTCGCTGACCCTCAGAGTTTGGTGAACACTCTGCTTACTGGGCACATCAGCCCATCATTAACTGAATCATATCCTGAGTTACACCACCAGTCTCTGTCAGTGCAGCCACCCATGTTCCTGGCAAATTACAAATTTGAAAGTTGTGCGTTTAATTGCTATGACTGTAAATGGCATTTTTTCTTGCCGTTAAATAATAAATTGCCATCGATGGCCCGACTCAACCATTGTTTATGCAGTTTTGAATTAACATTCATATAAAAATATTTTAGTGTAGGCCTACTGTTAATAATCTAGCTGCACCTGTAGGCCTAACTGTTTTCCAGATCACTTTCTTCTCCGGTCTAATCAAAGACATCCCAGTTTGCTTTTGCATTGGCAACCGTCACTGGTGTGCCCTCATTCTCATCAAGAAATACAAGAAGAGCCAGGACTGTTGTGTTCAACCTTGTGTAGAATTTGGGGCAGGAAGTATCCTTCAAAATAAATAAAGAAATAAATAAACAGATAGGCCCAAATGTCTTTAAATTTAATTATAAAAAAACACAGGACGATGCCTAGCTTGACTGCTTGCGGGACGGAGGCAGCCGAGGTCTGGCACAAATTTGCTGGATCCAATCCAGATGTGGGCCACATCAGTTGCCGAAAAGCCTTGCTAGTTGTACAAGAACAGGCTGTTTTTAGACTGTAAGCAGAGGATTTATAACAGCATGTTAATATTTAATGTTACTTCAAACCAAACAGAATGAAAAATCATGCTATATCAAGACTAGCCCAAAAAAACAAAACAAAAAAAAAACAACAACATGTGATGTTATCATGTGACTTAACATTCTCCAGGGACCAAGTTAGGTGGCTTTAGCTGATACACCAGCTAACAAACTTGCGTCTGTCATGGTAAGTGCTGCAATTGTCCACATACGTCTCATGCGGATCCCTTGCCTTTGTCATCTCCACCGCTCATTCAGTTGGTGTGAAATAAGAAAATATAGAGATCCAAACAGTGCTAAAAATTCTTTGTTGTCCATTACTTCTTCAAATCTTTAGTGATGTTTAGTAATGTTTCTGTTAGCTAATGAGCTAGCAGATGCTAAGTATAGGGAGACCATTCAGCATGAGAGATCAGAGGATTGAAGTGCATGAGGAGATTAACAACAACCACCAAATACATAAAAAGGCTGAAATACATTTCCCACAATCCACAAAAGTTTGATCATATTTATTTCAAAAGTATCTACAGGGTTCGTATGGTCATGAAAAACATGGAAAAATAAATAAACCCAGAAAGTTTTGGAAAAGTCCTGGAAATTTGCTTCGCAGATAGGTGTTTAATAGAATATATGTGGTTCAGTAGGGCTGTATCGAATACCACTTCTTGCTGATCGAATTTTAGCCAAGCTTTTTTGAACGAAGCTTCAAATGTCTTTGACGTGATGTCATTGTTCTGGCCTGATGTTTCGGAATACTTGATTTTCAACTCAGTAATATGAAAAAAAAGAGATGATGAACATGAGGAACTACAAGTCACACTTTTTTAAAATGTAACACTCTTTAATAGACATTACTTACATCATCTGATCCAGAGTTCGCTGTCTTTGCTGTGTCGACGGTTGGCATTCCTTTATAGTTGAGGATACCTAAACATTCAATTTACAATTTGGTATTTAGCAGACACTTTTAGCCAAAGCGACTTACAGTAAGTGCACCAGTCAGATCCTATTGCCTAATTAACAGATCACAATAAGGCTGTACATCAATTACCCTCTGTATTATGCTCCTGGAATTCTGTGACAGTAAACGATAAGCATGCTGCCAACCTCGGATTCCCTCGAAAGACAAGTTCAGGGCCAATTAAAGGGGCTCGTCCAGGAGTTGAACCCAGGACCTCTCGCACCCTAAGCGAGAATCAAACCCCTAGATCACCGAGCCACGAAACGCAGCTTTCTGAAGGTTAAAATTTCGGTGGCCCTGAGAGAAGGGGACGAAATTCTGAGAGACTGCCAACCTCAGTTTCCCGAGAAAGACAAGTTCAGGCCAATTAAAGGGGGATCATCTGAGATTTGAACCCAAGACCTCTCCCCGCCAAAGCGAGAACCATACTCCTAGACCAACAAGCCTCAAACTGCACTGCTCTGAAGGTTGAAATTTTGGCGGCCCTAGCAGAAGCAGATGTAATCTTGAGGCGGTTTCCCGAGAAAGACAAGTTCAGGCCAATTAAAAGGGCTCGTCCAGGAGTTGAGCCCAGGACCTCTCGCACCCTGAGCGAGAATCATACCCCGAGACCAACGAGCCACGAGATGCAGCTTACCGAAGGTTGAAATTTCGGCGGCCCTGGCAGAAGCAGACAAAATTGAGACGTTTCCAACCTCGGTTTCCCGCGAAAGACAAGTTGAGGACCATAGACCAACGAACCACAAACCACAACTTTGCGAAGGTGGAAATTTCAGTGGCCCTCGCAGAAGCAGAAAATTTTGAGGTGAGGCTTTCAGACCCAAAGAGGAAGTGCATTGTTCAGTTGATTCACTTTCAAAACTCACTACCAATGGCAGCACAGGTGGCACGGTGGGTAGTGCATTTGCCTCGCAGCAAGATGGTCTCAGGTTCGATTCCTAGTTCTTTCTCTGTGGTGTTTGTGTGTTCTCCCCTTGTCTGCACGGGATTCCCCTGGGAGCTCCAGTTTCCTCTCAAAGACATCCAGGTTAGGTGAATTGGAGACAGCTCCAGCACCCTCTGTGACCCTAATTAGGATAAGCAGCTTAGAAAGTGAGTGAACACCCCACTGAGTTTCACAAAACCATCTTGGAGTTAAAAGTTTGCCAAGTCCATCTTAAAATCATTCATCATTATGAAGGTTTTCATAAACCTTTTCAAACTTAGAGTTTTTAATCCTTTATCTTAACCGCCTATTTATGTACATGGCAAGATATTTGTGTGTCTCTCTAGGGTTTTACAGAGAAACTTGAAATGGGGTAAGATTCCTAGCTTTAAAGGCTGCTCTTTAAATAAGCTTCTACCTCTCAGACGAACTTAGTCTCCTGGAAACAGGAAACCCTTGCAAACATTGGGTTACTCTAAATCTATAACGATTGTTTTGAATTGGTTCTTCAGATGTGTCAGTCAAACCTGAAATACATGAAGTTTTTTTTGGTGGGCGTTTTGTTTTCGTGTCTTTAGTACACTGGTCTCATCGTAAAGGATTTGATGCCTAACCAAAGGATTTAGATCATTTTGGTGTCAATATCACCCTCGTGTGATGTCTTGTGAAATTACTAGTACATCTTGTGGCACACCGTCAATCACCCTCAATGACACAAAAACAGTCTTATAACCGCTTATAACCGGTGACATTTATCGGATACATAACAACAGATGGAACATCAGCGATGTAACTTTTCCATAAATCAGTGTCATTTTTCCCCCCTAAAAATACAAAACCAGTTGCAGTTGCTAAGCACATTTTAATGAAACAGGAAATACAGTTGTATGCACAGGACCAGGCATTGTATATGTATTTATTTGTTTAAACATCAAACACAATTTATACAGGAATGCACCAGAACAAATATATATATAATTTATATCTGAAAACGTATCAATCTGACAAGGTTAAATTGATTTTCAAAAGACCAACTATTTGTGTATTCAGTGCTCACATGTAAGGTGCTTTTGCACATCAAGACCATTCTGCCTTTTACTGTCAGGGAACACTTAGGACTCAGTTGCAGACTCACCAATGAATGAATTAGGGATTTTTGTGCCACGCAACAGTCTCTCAATACACTTGACAGAATCCAAAAAACAAGCAGAGGTCATACCAAAGAGCAGAGACAGGCGAACAATCCAAAACAACAGACAAAGGCAAATTCCAGGGATAGGCAGAAGGTTCAAAAAACAGGTGCAGGGCAAGACACGGGTAGCAAAACCCAACAGGCAAAAACAGTCAAAAAAAACAAAACAACGCAGAGGTCAAATACGGACAGCAATCAGAACCACAGAAGGCTAGAACCACAGAAGGCTAGAACCACAGAAGGCTAGAACCACAGACTGGGGAAGGCGGTACAAACTGATAAACAAAGGGTAGAACAGGCAGGGTTTAAATAGACAGAGTAATACAACTCCAACGATAGACAGGTGAGCACATTGACACAATAAGTGAGGGGCGGGGCCAGAGCACATGGAAAACCAAAATAAACAAAAGCACATGACAAAAAACCCCCCCAAAAGACAAATGACAGCTAACACCAGAAATGACCAGCAGGGGCACAACACAGACAACAGTTCATGCAGGAACCCTGACATTTACTGTTATTACACACTTCCTTCTTGTTAGGACTGCGGAATCTCTTGCCATCTTCCGCAGGAAACTGAAAACCCACCTCTTCAGGACCCACCTGTCCCCCACTGCCTAACCTCCCTTTCCTTACATTAAAAAAAAAAAAAACCTTGTCTTGTATCTATGTTTGTCACTCACTGTCAAAGTATTCCAGGGGCGCAATACGAAGGGGTATATTAACGCTCAGTCTTATTGTGATCTCTGCCTATGAGGTATTAGGAATCTGACTGATGCACTTATTAAGTCGCTTTGGCTAAAGCTTCTGCCAAATACCAAATTGTAAATTGTAAATAGTTCAACAGGTAAAATAATTTGATCAATATTAGATATCTAATTTGAGCTGTTGTAAGGGAAAGTTGGGGTCTCCTCATGGTGAGCTGCTAAGTCTCAGAGACAACAAACTTCAGATGTGATGAGTCATGTAAATTTATTACAATAGCATGATCATGTGAGAGTCCATTGTAGTCAGTTGTGAAATTAATGAGATTAAAATGAGATTAATTTCTGATTCAGCAACTAATCAGTCATAAGATTTAATGTTCTCACACACACACACACATCATATCCACCATCATCTCCACTCTCTCTCCTCTGTTCAGTTCACTTCTCTCGATACTGTTGACATTATCATAAATACACACAGACATCTCCACTCTCTAATTCTCTAACACACACTGTTACACTGAGTTAATGTTGTAGTCCCTGTATGTCAGGGTCACTCTGTGTGTCTGTGTTTGTGTTGCATGAAACTGACTCTTAAATTGGTGAGAAAGAGGTCCAGGAAGTCCAGCCCGTCATGTCAGATGTCACTCTGAACGAGCTCTTGATGTGCTCTTAGTGTTGAAAAGTCAGTTCTTTTTCTTCAGACTGCTATTGAAAGCACTACACTCAGTTTAGAGCATCAGTATTAGAATATGTGCCTGCGCATATGTTTGTTTTGTGTGTGTGTGTGTGTGTGTGTGTGTGTGTGTGTGTGTGTGTGTGTGTGTGTGTGTGTGCGTGACCTTCAATGGAAGCAAAAAACTGCAAGTACCAACATCAGACTCATGGTGATATAAACATCAGTGTAGATTCTCAGGACTACGCCCATAACCCCACTAATGTATGTTTGTTTTGTGTGTGTGTGTGTCTATGTGCGTGCGCGTAAATATGTGTGTGTATCAGACATGTATCAGTTTCACGTTCTTATTTTCAGGTGAAACACAAAATTGACTTATTCGTGGTTTTACTTTGTGACAGTAGTAGACAACTGTAAGTGTCAGCATCAGAGTTACATTCAGTGATCAGTGCTGTACTGTCCACCCATTTCCCCCACTGTATCTCTGTCAGTCACACCAGTCCATGCACCCACTGTCCTTAATGTGAGTCAGAGTACAGATACAAAGTCATTAGTTAAACATAAATCTTTTATTCTCCATCACAACCTCAGACACACTGTACTATTTGATCTCTGAAATGTCTGTGGTCTCTGATCTCTGCTGTGGAACTTCCTGTTAGAGACATATGCAAACAAAAACATGAGTTCTCCCTCTCTCCCTCTCTCTCTCTCTCTCTCTCTCTCATTAAAAATGATGAATGTATGAACATTACATAGACATAAAACAACATATTCAACACCAAATCAACATAGGTAGAACAAAAGTAAATATTAGAAAAGAGAAATTGTCATTGTGTTGTCAGCTTAAAAGTCTCTTCTCACATATCCAGTGGAACTTGTAATGAGAACATGATACATTATCCCAGCTTTTCATACTGTCGTGCACCCGGTAAATGACAACACAGTTATTTCCATATTGACCACCACTGGGACGTCCTTCATACCAGTACCTGAAATAACACAGAGAATCAGTCTGTTTAATGTATTTCTCATACAGAACAAAAGACTGAGGGTTAAGAGTCAATAACTGTCTCATGAGTTAAATTCAGTGATCTCTTACCAAGTGCTCAGTGCTGTACCATCCACCCATTTCCACACCCCCTCTGTGTCTCTGTCAGTCAGGCCAATCCAAATGGATGAATAGCTGGTCTTTCTCAATTCAGCGACAAACTTCTGATGTGAGAAATCAAATGAAAATGATTTAATGCAGACGATCAGTTAAACATCAGTCTGATATGCCCCATAAAGCCTGAGACACACTGCAGTCAGTTTGTAGCATCTAGTTACAGCAGTTTCACTTCCTCAGTCACACACACACACACACACACACACTCACTCACACACACACACAAACACAAACACACACACACAAACACACACAAAAACACACACACACACACACAAGCACAAACACACACACATGAACTTTTCTCTCACCTGTTCCTCTTCACTGTTTATAATCACCAGGTCTGCTCCTCTCTTTCTACAGTCCTGTCTGCTCTCACTCCAGCTTTTCGATATTGTAGAGATGTAATATGGACTGTGATTGAAATATCTCCAACCTTATAGAGCAGAATTATCTATTCATGATCAGGTCAAAACGAGTCAATGACTTGTATTCTCTCTCTCTCTCTCTCTCTCTCTCTCTCTCTCACACACACACACACACACACACATGCACACTCCAGAAATGGCTGATTAATACAATACACATTACATCAAATCATTCATATATTAACACTCACAGTGATATGATTACTGACAACAGGAAAAATCTGAAACTGAATGGAACACATGATAGCTGTAACTGATGAGTGATCTTTGAAACTAAAGATTAAAATGTTCACTCACCCAGTTTAGAGAACACTTTTTGATACTTTTGTCTCTCTTTCAGCAACTGGTCTCGCTCTTCAGTCAGGCTGTTGTAATTCATTTCTAACTGGTCTCTGTCTCTAGTTAGATTGTTGAAGCTGGTTTGTAACTGGTCTTTCTCCTCAGTTAAATTGCTGTAACTAATTTGTAACTGGTCTTTCTGTCTGGTCAGATTCTTGAAAATACTTTGTAACTGGTCTCTCCCTATGTAATCGTAACTGGTTTGTAACTGGTTTCTCTCTGCATTATACCAGACACACAACACTATGATGACAGCCAGCAGGAGAACACACAGCAGCCCCAGACACACTGCAGTCAGTCTGTAGCGTCTGTCACTTCCTGAGAAGACAAGCAAAGTGACATTTGGTCACTACATCTTGCAAGTCTTCTGATTAAATGACACAACTAAATGAGATTCATTAATAAAACTGTAGATAATCATACTTTCACAAGCCTTAGACTCACTCTCTCTCTCTCATACACGCAAACACACCAAATCACACACATTATGTACTGGTTCTATTCTTAACCCAACTCTTTCATGGCAGAAATGCTGAATTCTTCCAATGGAACCCTGAGGATAATAACCTGGGTAATGTTTGACATAAAACAAGGTTTCCCCATTCTTTTGTAACTTTTTCCATGTAATTCACCCAATTTCCTTATGGTTTTGTGTACGGTTTTGTCTAGTAAAATATCCCCTGCTGCGTTACTAATAGTAAATGAGTGGAACCAAAAACAGCTGTTCTCATTTACCATTAAAATGTTTCATTAATTATTTTACTTCTTGCATTTTTTTCAACTGGAGACAAAATGAATATGGCTGCTAGAGGTTTGGTATCAGAAAGTTTATCACGTATATAGAAATATACACTCATCCTGTGTAAGAAGTACCTGTGTGTTGAGTTGCTGGGTTTCTTCTAGTGGAGGTGTAGTCTCTCTGTGTGTCGGTGTCTGCTGTTCTCACAGCATCTGCACTCTCAGAAATATCCATCATCATCTTCACTCTCTCTCCCCTGTCCAGTTCCCTTCTCTTAATACTGTTTAAATTTTCATAAATACACACACACATCTCCATTCTCTAATTCTCTAACACACACTATTACACTGAGCTAAAGCTGTAGTCTCTGTATATCTTTGTCAATCTCTGTGTCTGCACTTCTGTCTTTGTGTTGCATGAGACTGACTCTTTAAGAGGTGTGAAAAACAGTAACCACAGGAAGTCCAGGCCCCCATCATCTCACTCTGACAGAATATGCTCTTAGTGTTCAAAGGTCAGTTCTTTTCCACAAGCTGCTCTTTAAAGCATAAAGTACTGAGTTTAATATTGCAAATTTGTACGTGTGTTTGTGTGTGTGTGTGTGTGTGTGTGTGCCTCTGTGTGTGAACACATGCGCGTAAACTGCACTATAATTTCATGTTATTATTTTCTGTCAGTGTTGTTTTCATCCTCAGATCTGACATCTTTTTTTCATGTGTCTTTGACCCTGTAATCAGTTTCCTTTCTCATTGTGTCTGTCAGTGTCTCTTTCTTTCTCCCTACTACTTTCTGTCCACTTTTGTTTTGGAGTTTTCCAGCCAAACTTTCAGAATTCATGCTCTTAGCATTCAAAGGTTCTTTTTCACAAAGTGCTCTTTAAAGCACCCAGTTTCGTATTTCAGTGTACATATGTGTGTTTGTGTGCACATGTTGGTATTATAATTTCATGTTCTTATTTTCAAATGAAACCCACAAACGTAATATTCAGTCATAGGTTTTGTTTGTGACATTCTGCATTAGCAGAGACTGTAAGTATCAGCATCAGACTCATTACTGCCTTGGAAGTTGATTTGGATAAAATCAGCACGTCAGTGTAGATTCTTAAGACTACATTACCCATAACCCCCCTATAATGTTCTTAACAGGAACTTAAATAACATAGCAATGACCACCTAATTTGACAAAAACTCTGAATTTAACTGCAGTGTGATTGGTTATGACATTGTCCGTTATTCCAACTGCAAAGTGTTAAATGCAAAAATAAAACATTCGGTTGTTTTTTTTTACCATTACCTTTTCGATTCCTGAAATGCCTGTGGTTTCCCATCTCTGCTGTCACTTCCTGAAAACCTGTAACACATGAAAACCTGAACACACTTGCGTGTGCGTGCACACGCACACGCACACACACACACACACACACACACACACACACACACACACACACATATAGATAGATAGATAGATAGATAGATAGATAGATAGATAGATAGATAGATAGATTCACCACACATATGCATACCTAAACACACACTCACCAAATTGCCATGACCCAAGTTCACAAGTTCTCACTATCCCCCTCTGGTGGGCATATTGAGTTACAATTTCATTGTTTAGTCGCTGCCTTGTTCCCTTGGGTGCAATCAGTTAATTATTCAGTCAGTGTGTTGACCTGTTTCTGTAGATCAAGCACTGTTTTCTGTCAGTGTAAATACCTTTGTTGCTTTGTGAAGTCTTGGTTCCATCTGACCTTACGTTGATATATTTAAGTACGATTTGAACGTTCTGTCATAAAGCTTGGCTCACATGGAAGTCGGCTAACACTTCTCTGTCAGCCCAGCAGATTGTAAAATTGTATCACATCAGACATATTGTAGCCAGCAAAGTCAACCCATTAAATACCTGTAAGCTAAAGTTAGATAATGCAATTCAAGTTTTTCATTCTTTTCAATGGACCCTCTCATTCTTTGCACTCTTCTGTTAACATTCAGAGTAGACCTCTCACTGACGAATTATTTTACATGTTGTCATCACCATATCAGGCTCCTGTAGCATAATATTGTGCGCTATACAAAATAAGATTGTTAGAATCACTGGAGCCAACTAAATTAGACTCATGGAGGTTATACTGCCCTTATTGTGACAATTAGTGTAGGCTATTATAATGCATATGTGAGGTGTAAATGATCAAAACACTAGTAAATATGTTTCATGGCTGCTGTAATGTGTAAATGGAGAATTCTATGTTTTAATTTGTAAATAGCTGAACTTATGATGAAAGGGCAAGTGCTCACATTTTCCGGGGTGGGGGGCAGAGATGGGCCACCGTGACATTCCAGACTGATGGGCCATTACCTTTGACAGTGGGGCGGGGGACTATTACAGGTGTGTTGACACCTACCTCATCAATATTCATTGTGTAAGCCTGTGGTTTTGAAAAAAAAAAAAAGTGTCACTCCAAAGTTATAACACTTTAGTAGTCAAACCACACGAAATTTCCGAATGCTTTAATCACATGGAAACCATGGAAACCAGCCTCCAAAGCGCTCAACAGGTCAAAGTGAGGGACGCAGGCCAAAATCTGGGGAGGACTATTACTGAGCTGAGTATTTCAGAGTCCTGTTCCTGATTAATGGACAGTTTAAGATCAGGTTTCAACAGAGTGGTCACTGAACCTCAGAGAGTTTGGAGAACACTCTGTTTACTGGGAACATCAGCCCATCACTAACTGAATCATATCCTGAGTTACACCACCAGTCTCTGTCAGCACAGCCACCCATGTTCCTGGCAAATGACACATTTGTCACTGTTGCAGAGGCTACCTGTGGAGGTCAGGTCTCTCTTTAGTGGGGCTGAAACCTTGATTCGGTTGCTCCTACTTGTCCCAATTTCAACTTCTGAGGAAGAGCGAAGTTTCAGCTCACTTTGACACTTCAAAACGTTGCTCAGGTTCACAGTGACACAACAAAGAATGAACAGTACGGCAATCTGTCATGTCCACCAGGAAAGCCTAGACCAGATAAATAACACACACATCTGTCATGTCCACCAGGAAAGCCTAGACCAGATAAACAACACACACATCTGTCAGCAATTCGCTGCACAGACGGAGAGATGAAGACGAATATTCTCGTAATATTGTGATTTCTCTCTTGTAAAATTATGACTTTACTCTTGTATTATGACGCCTTTTTTTCTTGAAATATTACGACTTTATTCTCATGAAGGGCGGCACAGCAGTGCAGTCGGTAGCACTGTTGCCTCACAGCAAGAAGGTCTCGGGTTCGATTCCTGGCCGGGCAGCCAGGGTCCTTTCTGTGTGGAGTTTGCATGTTCTCCCCGTGTCTGCGTGGGTCTCCTCCCACAGGCCAACGACATGCAGGTTAGGTGAATTGGAGACAGTAAATTGCCCCTAGGTATGATTGTGTGTGTCTGCCCCGCGATGGACTGTTTCCCTGCCTTTCGCCCTATGAGCGCTGGGATAGGCTCCAGCACCCCCTGCGACCCTAATCAGGATAAGCGGCTTAGATAGTGAGTGTGTTAGCTAATGAGCTAGGAGATGCTAACTATAGGGAGACCATTCAGCATGAGAGATCAGAGGACTGAAGTGCATGAGGAGATTAACAACAACCAACAAATACATAAAAAGGCTGAAATACATTTCCCACAATCCACAAAAGTTTGATCATATTTATTTCAAAAGTATCTACGGGGTTCGTACGGTCATGAAAAACCTGGAAAAGTCATGGAATTTGAAAATAGCAATTTCCAAGCCCGGAGAAGTTTTGGAAAAATAAATAAACCCAGAAAGTTTTGGAAAAGTCCGGGGAAATTTGCTTTGCAGATACGTGTTTAATAGAGTATATGTGGTTCAGTAGGGCTGTATCGAATGCCACTTCTTGCTAATCGAATTTTAGCCAAGCTTTTTTGAACGAAGCTTCAAATGCCTCTGACGTGACGTCATTGTTTTGGCCTGATGTTTCGGAATACTTGACTTTCAACTCAGTAATATGAAAAAAGAGATGATGAACATGAGGAACTACAAGTCACACTTTTTTAAAATGTAACACTCTTTAATAGACATTATTTACATCATCTGATCCAGAGTTCGCTGTCTTTGCTGTGTCGACGGTTGGGATTCCTTCCACAGTTGAGGATACCTAAACATTCAATTTACAATTTACAATTTGGTATTTAGCAGACGCTTTTAGCCAAAGCGACTCACAGTAAGTGCACCAGTCAGATCCTATTGCCTCATAAACAGAGATCACAATAAGGCTGTACATTAATTATTAAGCTCCTGGAATTATTAAGCTCCTGGAATTCTGTGACAGTAAACGATAAACACGCTGCCAACCTCGGATTCCTTCAAAAGACAAGTTTAGACCAATTAAAGGGGCTCGTCCGGGATTTGAACCCGGGACCTCTCGCACCCTAAGCGAGAATCATACCCCTAGACCAACGAGCCATGAGACTCAGCTTTCTGAAGATTGAAATTTCAGCGGCCCTGGCAGAAGCAGGCGAAATTTTGAGACGCTACCAACCTTGATTTCCAGTGAAGACAAGTTCAGGCCTTCTCGCACCCTGCACTGTTCGTGGCATTATTGCCTGACCTGCTCCCTTCCGCCCTCTCCAAGGCCAAATCCGCCTATTATTCAAAAATAATTAATCTCAACAAAACAACCCGAGATTCTTATTTGATACAGGAGGCCGTCGAGAGGGCGCATTTATAGGATATCAACCTATCATGCCAGGCGAGGCGGAAGACCTCCAGTTTAGTGGTGCGGCAGTTTCGTACTAATCTTCTGCACGCTTGCTTCAGCACACGTGTATTGTTATTAAACCAGGGTGTTATATATTTACGCCTATTTTTTAGCATTAATGGTGCTACCATATCTAATGCATTACGGGGGGTACAGTTTTTACTGTCTGTCAGATCGTTCAAAGACCCTTGTTGATCACTGAGGGAGGTGAGGGCAGCGGGAAGCAAGTTAGCGAGCGTGGCAGTGGTGGAAGCATTAATGCGGCGGCAGTGACGAACCACGGTAGAGACTACAGGAGGAGAGGGGAGCGTGACCTGGAAGGTAACGAGAAAATGGTCAGATAAGGCAGTGGAATAGGGAGATATAGCCACATGAGAGATATTTAGGCTGCGAGCTAGAATAAGATCTAAGGTGTTGCCATTGGAATGAGTGGGCTCGCAGACGTATTGGTTGAAGCCAAAAGTGTCTAAAATAAAAACTGACCCAGAATCACTCCCCTCGATCCAGCTCTATTACCGCATGCGACTTTGTCAAATTTTTCTCGCAAAAAATAGACTTAATCCGTTGTGATACTCAAAGTAGTCAACAAAATCAGTGCGCCGGGAAAAACTCCCCATCGCTGCCCCAGAGCCTAAGCAGGATGTGCACTCTTTAACCCAATTTGAACCTCTCCCTAGACGCACTCTCCAAACTGGTGCACTCTAAACCAGCCTCTTCCCTGCTCGATCCCCTACTTCCTAAACTTTACGTGGAACTTTTCTCGATCCTACAATCCTCAACCTTTTAAATCTGTCAGTTAAGTTGGGTGCTCTACCCTCTGCTTTTAAAACAGCCGTGATTAGCCCCCTACTTAAAAGAACTAACCTCGACCCAGAAAGCTTGAATAATTATAGGACAATCTCTAATCTCCCGTTTCTTTCTAAAATACTCAAAAAAAATTGTAGCTGCTCAACTCATCGCTCATATGTCCTCCAACAGCCTGTTTGAAGTGTTTCAGTCAGGCTTTAGGTGTTTCCATTCCGCTGAAACCATACTAACTAGAGTGACTAATAATCTATTACTAGCCATGGATGCTGGTGATACCTCAATGCTTATCCTTCACAATCTGAGTGTAGCATTCGACACAGTGGATCACACCATACTGTTAAAGCGCCTGGAAAATCGAATTGGCATCCATGGCCTGGCGCTCTCCTGGTTCAAATCTTATCTCTCAGAGAGAAAGCAATGTGTCCACTACAATAATGTGACATCTGAGTACCGAGAGCTTAGCTATGGTGTCCCTCAGGGGTTGGTCCTTGGCCCTCTCCTATTCTCTATTTACATGTTCCCTCTTGGAGACATTATTCGCAGCTATAACATTAGCTTCCACTGTTATGCTGATGATACTCAGATCTACTTACCAATCAAGCACAGTGACCGCTCTGAATTGGCCAACCTTGAGGCGTGTCTCTGTGCCATTAAAAATTGGATGTCTTCAAACTTCCTGATGCTTAACGCGGGTAAGATGGAAATGCTAGTCACTGGTCCCCCTGCGCATAAGCATCTTTTTAACAATCTTACATTAAATTTTGACAACTACATTCTCTCGCAAAATTCCACAGCTATAAACCTTGGTGTGATTTTTGACTCTAGTCTCTCGCTTGTCACTCATATCAACAACACTACCAAAATGGACTTTTATCATCTCCGCAATATCGCCAAAATTAGGCCCCTACTATGTTTGGCTGATGCAGAAACCATTGTTCATGCATTTGCCATGTCTTGCCTTGACTACTGCAATGTTCTGTACTCTGGTCTGCCCGCCTCTAGTACCAGAAGTCTTCAGCTTGTCCAGAATGCTGCTGCCAGAATCCTGACCCGAACTAGGAAGTTCGATCATATCACTCCCGTCCTGGCTTCCCTTCACTGGCTCCCAATTCACATGAGGGCTGATTTTAAAGTCCTCCTATTAACATTTAAAATTCTCCATGGGCTTGCACGGGCCTATCTATTCGAATTAATCACACCTTATGACACCCCGCCCCCACACCCTGCGCTCTCAGGATGCTAAATTATTAGTTGTTCCAAGAGTTAAAAAGATGTCCGCTGGCAATCGCGCCTTTGCCTACCGTGCACCCTTTCTCTGGAACAGCCTATCTATACAACTCAAAGAGGCAAACTCTCTTGCTACCTTTAAAACCAAACTTAAGATTCATTTATTCTCTGTATCGTATGGATAGCATAATTTTGAACTGACCATCTGGTGAGGCTGAGTCTCTGCCGTAGTCTCTCCTGGCATAATTTAGCCTAGTACCTGCCGGCTTAGATACCTCTCATCTTCTCTCTCTCCTCCCTCTCCTCTGCTTTTATCTTAACCATGTCAGTTTCTGTTACTAACCTGCTCTCTTCTCTTTGTGTGAGTGGTCGATGTCTACGCCCACTTCCCGGATGTGGCGCCTTCCCTTGGCCGGCTGACTGACTTTGTGCTCTGCTGTCCCTGGCCCTGCTCCCCCCGCATGGCCCTACTCCTCCTGCGCCCTCCACAGCCACTAGTCTTGCAACATTCATGCTTCTATAAAATTATTTTTCTTATTTCAGTTGTTAAGTGCTGATACTCCAGCAATGCTCTCCTTCCCTCCCTCATCTCCTGCATGGCTGCGGCTCATCTGTTTGAGTATGAGTGTCTGGTTTGAATGTGGCTACTTTCTTCTTAGGTGTCACCCCCCCCCCCCCCCCCCCCCTTCCTCCCTCCCTGTCATCTCTCTCTTCAGCGTCATCCTGATGGCTGCTGCGGCTTCGTGGCTTCCTGTGCTGCTGTGGCTGTGTTGTCCACCCCAACTGAGCCCCATGCTGTCTTGTCATTCTTTATATTGCCTACCAGTTGTGTTTTCATTTTCATTATCGCTGTGTTGTTTGTAATTTGCCCACTGGGTTGGCACCTTTTGCACACCTGGCTGGCCTAGAAGGGGTCTCCTCTCTCTGTGGTCCTTCTCAAGATTTCTCCTATTTTTCCCTAGCATCTGGGTTTTTTGAGGAGTTTTTTCTTGCCCACTATGAGGATCAAGTCAGGGGGTGCCACCCTGCTCTGGATGTTGTAATCCTGTGGGCATGTAAAGCCATTTGAGACTGTGAACAGTGATATTGGACTTCAAATAAACTTAAACTTGAAACTTGAAGATGGGCCTAATTCACGGCTTTCTGACCCAAACAGGAAGTGCATTCTTCAGTGAATTCACTTTCAAAACGGTGGGTAGTGCTGTTGCCTCACAGCAAGCAGGTCTCAGGTTTGATTCCCAGTTGGGCGGCCAGGCTCCTTTCTGTGTGGAGTTTGCATGTTCTCTCTGTGTCTGCATGGGTTTCCCCCAGGAGCTCCGGTTTCCTCCCACAGTCCAAAGACATGCAGGTTAGGTGAACTGTAGACAGTAAATTGCCCCTAGGTATGTGCGAGCAGACTGGCAACCTGTCCAGGGTGTTTCCCCACCTTCTGCCCTATGAGCACTGGGATAGGCTCCAAACCATCTTGGAGTTAAAAGTTTGCAGACTCCATCTTAAAATCATTCATCATTATGAAGGTTTCCATAAACCTTTTCTAACTTGTGTTTTTAATCCTTTTTATGAACAAGGCAAGATGTTTGTGTGTCTCTCTGGGGTTTTACAGAGTTGGTCTTTGAAACTTAAAATGGGGTAAGATTCCTGGCTTTAAAGGCTGCTCTTTAAATAAGCTTCTACCTCTCAGATGAACTTAGTCTCCTGGAAACAGGAAACCCTCGCAAACATTGGGTTACTTTTAGTTTCCCTTTCTCTTGGCAAATGCGTTATGAATGCAGAGTAGAAAGTTGTCAGTTTTCATCTGGCCACCAGAGGGAGGCATAAGAGACCTAAACTCTCAGGTTCCCATGTTGATGAGTTAACAGCTTCATTATTTGCTCATTGCCTGCATCTGTTTCTCTTTTCTTTCCCTGTTTAGGTTACTCCCAAGTCACTGGGAAACTAACTGAAATTAAAGGACACAAGCAACTGAGAGTCACTTCTGATATTGCAGCTAATCTCATTTTCACAAGCTAGAAACTTCCTCTTTCATGATTCTATCTGCTAATTTGTGCGGAGGAAATAATTTGGTTACATCAAGGTCCCTGAACATGTTGATACACTCTTCCTGTCTGAGATATACCTGTGTACTGAGTCAGAGTGTTTCTCATTGTGGAGATGTCGCCTCTCTGTGTGTTGGCATCTCTTAGCGTCACAGTGCCTGTACTCTCATAAATATTCACCATCATCCCAAATCTCTGTCTTAGCAGTCTAGTTCACCTCTCTCAATACCATTTACAGTATCATTAATACACACAGACCTCTTCATTCTCTACCGCACTATTATACTGAGTTAACGCTGCAGTCTCTGTATGTCTGTTTTAACTCTGTGTGTCTGCACAGATCAAAATCTTAAAACTTTGAGCAAACACTTCTAATTTTTTTCCTATAGTGTGATAGAGGGTATATGTCGTTCTTTTAGTGCGCTCCTACAATCGCACTCATGCGAAATCAACATTAAGCCTTTCTCGCCATACAGAACAAACCTGAAGAGAATAGCACAATTCAAAGCAACTTTTTTTCTTCTGGACAGTGTAAACACACTGCAGACATCGACAAAGGAGAACACATCTATTTAGAGACAATCGCGGCACCTGAGAGGAAGAGCCCCACTCTCCCCAGCACCACTAACCCACATTTCAGTGCCCTGATTTTTTGTCTAATGACCATCCTCACCAGACTATCCATTCAAACAGAATCTGAGACGAAACAGAGCATAAGCGTGCGTATTAGTTTGGAGACAAACAACTGATACTGTTATATAACCATGGAATATATATAACCATGACCTGGTGCCACCAAGACTGGATCAAACCCAGAAAGCACGAACAGTAACAAAGCAATCGACTCTTCACTCCGTTCAATGTGCTAAAATAATGTATGAAGGAGTGCGTCAAAACTAGGGCTGTCCCGAATGCAATTTTTGGGCTCCGGGGCTTCGGAACACTGGGTAGTTTAAAGGAGTGTTCTACATTCCGACAGGCATGGATCAGACAGCGAACTAACACCATCCGGGATATCACAGCAGGACAGGGGCCTGCACATCACTGCCATGATCCCAAATAAGCGATTTTGGCTACACTACACAGCACAAACTATTAAAGTTAAATGCCAGCCAATTAGTCATAACCATAGTGCTACAGTACCACTTAATTACAATTTCCCATCCAGATTTTAGTGCATTTACAATACACAATAAACACCAAATACATTTTGTTCCAGACCATAAAACGAATTTCAGTAAGTTGAGTGAGTAAAGTTTCTTATGTCTCTTATGATCCACCACACCAACTTAGATCAAAAGGTGCAGGCTATTTGTTGGTACCTCGAGTTATGATGGCTACAGCAGGGGGCAGAGCCTTCTCTTACAGAGCCCCACAGTTATGGAATAGCCTCCCAATTAATGTTCGAGACTCAGACACAGTCTCTATGTTTAAGTCAAGGCTGAAAACTTATCTGTTTAGCCAAGCCTTTTGCTAATAGCTCTTCACTAGGCAAAGGAGCAGATCTGGAGGGTTCTCGGGCATAGATTGTTTGGTGAACTGGGATGTTTGGATGCTGTCGCCCCCCCACTCTAACATGTTCACTCAGGTTTGTTGACTGTGGAGTGGGTGGCCGCCTTGTGTCCCAGAGTGCCATCATGTCCATATTACCTTCTAGCTCTCCCTTTTAACTATGCTGTACTAGTTAGTCTTGCTGGAGTCCCTGCCTGCACTCGGCACACGATGTATATTTACCTTTACCATTATGTGGAAATGAACATCTGACAATGTGTCTCTCTCTCTCTCTCTCCCTCTCTGTCTCTCTCTCTCTCTCTGTCTCTCTCTCTCTCTCTTTCTCTCTCTGTCGAGCCACACATGCTACTCCTGAGACACCAGTGATCCTGACTCCTCCCGCCCTGTGGACTGATCTATCCTGGTGTTATCATCTTCCATCCCCCGTCAGCCTCCTGTCTACATCGCCATCCCCTTTGTTCATGCCCCAATTTACTTTCAATTGTAACTGCCCACGTGGTCGGCACCTATTGCACGCCTGTCTGGCCAAGGAGGGGTCTCCTCTCTCTGTGGTCCTCCTCAAGATTTCTCCCATTTTCCCATTTCCCTCTTGGGTTTTTGGGGAGTTTTTTCTTGCCCGCCATGAGGATTAAGTCAGGGGGTGCCATCATATTTTGATTTGACTGTTGTGGCCTGTAAAGCCCTTTGAGACTGTAAACAGTGATACTGGGCTCTAAATAAACTTGAACTTGAACTTGAACTTGAACTTTAAGTTTCAGTAAAGCGACTGACTCACAAAAGGAGACATTTTTGCCTTTGAAAAGTCGAAAAAAAATTCCGAGAAACGTTATTTCCGTAAACAGGGATAAAATCCAAACAAAGACGTAAAGCACACCCATCAGTGATGATGACCTACCTGTTCTGACAGGTGCACACTGTCCCTTGTGCGCTCGTGTTATTGCCACTTCACCCCTTTGCAGTGGCTTGCGACTTGCCGCCTTCATCTTGCAGACGTTGCCGTAAGTTTTCCCATCGCTCCCGCACACCTTTTGCCCTATTTTACATTGGCAAAATCCCTTGGACAATCGCTTTCCAGCCGGAAATTTACATTCGAGTCCATCTCCGCACGGCAAGTCGTCCTTCCTGCCACACGGCTTACCCTCTCCCAGGGAACAAACCAAACAACAGTTGCAGCGGCCGGGGACGTAGCCACTTGGACAGCTGGGAATCGGACACTTGTTCACGTCGCACCACGACGAGCACCTGGCTGTCGACTAAGCACCAGCAAAGTTGAGCGGTAGAAATAGAATTGCGATGAAAAGACTCGGCTGCATTTCAGAGTGAAACAGATGATACACGGAAAATAGGATGAATTCAGTCGAATGAGAATCGGATTTTACTGCAGGATAAACGTATGTCAGATAAAAGATAATTATTTTCTCAGAAGAAATTGCGCACACAATAATATACCTTTTAAGTCAAGGAATTCACGAAGCGAACCAAAAGTCGTCTCAAACTCACAAATAGCGGCTTTCTAGTGTTTCTCGTGTTTGTTTTCAGATTAGAAAAAGTTCAGGCAGTTATAAAAACGTAGTGCCTGTAGTTATTCACAAAGATGCCTCTATTCCAGTTAAAAGAACATTCATTCAGTGAGGTAGCGAACTTTCTCACCCTCTCTCTC
Source organism: Chanos chanos (assembly GCF_902362185.1). Taxonomy (NCBI): domain Eukaryota; kingdom Metazoa; phylum Chordata; class Actinopteri; order Gonorynchiformes; family Chanidae; genus Chanos; species Chanos chanos. The sequence goes on from NC_044505.1 coordinate 17,469,595, forward strand.
GCCAACTTCTGACTTTGCACTCAAAGATATTGTTGCCCGTCCTACCCTCCCACCGCCATGTAGCGCCCTCTAGGTCAACAACATGGTCGCGCATGCAGAGGAGAGTAGCCACGATGTTGTAATGAAATGAGTAGACATCAAAGCAAGCGTGGGACGTCGATTTGAGTTTCCAAATAATCCAAACCAGAGAGAAGACACAACTTTAACTTCTTGACCTGAAACCTATTCTTTAACCTCCATTCCAGGTTTGATTTTTCACAAAACTGCAAATAAAATTCGCACGCCCGCTTTGGTAAATCTATAATGATTGTTTTGAACTGGTTCTTCAGATGTGTCAGGGTTTTTTTTGGTGGGCGTTTTGTTTTGGTGTCTTTAGTACACTGGTCTCATCGTAAAGGATGATGCCTAACCAAAGGATTTAGATCATTTTGGTGTCAATATCGCCCTCGTGTGATGTTTTGTGAAATTACTAGTAAATCTTGTAGCACACCGTCAATCACCCTCAACGGCACACAGACAGTCTTATAACCGGTGACATTTATCAGATACAGAGCACCAGATGGAACATCAACGATGTAACTTTTTCCATAAACCAGTGTCACCCCCCCTCCTAAAAATACATAGGCAGTTGCAATTGCAAAGCACATTTTAATGAAACAGGAAATACAGTTGTATGCACAGGACCAGGCATTGTATGTGCATTTATTTGTTTAAATATCAAATACAGTAATGCACCAGAACATATATAATTCATATCTGAAAACGTGTCATTGACAAGGTTAAATTGATTTTCAAAAGACCAAATATTTCTGTGTATTCAGTGCTCACATGTAAGGTATTTTTGCACATCAAGACCATTCTGCCTTTTACTGTCAGGGAACACTTAGGACTCAGTTGCAGACTCACCAGTGAATGAATTAGGGATTTTTGTGACACGCAACAGTCTTTCAATACACTTGACAGAATCCAAAGAACAAGCAGAGGTCATACCAAAGAGCAATCAGAGACAGGCGAACAATCCAAAACAACAGACAAAGGCAAATTCCAGGGATAGGCAGAAGGTTCAAAAAACAGGTGCAGGGCAAGACACGGGTAGCAAAATCCAACAGGCAAAAACAGTCAAAAAAACCAGGCAGACGTCAAACACAGAAGGCAATCAGAATAACAGAAGGCTAAAACGACACACTGGGGAATGCGGTACAAACTGACAAACAAAGGGTAGAACAGGCAGGGTTTAAATAGACAGAGTAATACAACTCCAACGATAGACAGGTGAGCACATTGACACAATAAGTGAGGGGCGGGGCCAGAGCACATGGAAAACCAAAATAAACAAAAGCACATGACAAAAAACCCCCCCAAAAGACAAATGACAGCTAACACCAGAAATGACCAGCAGGGGCACAACACAGACAACAGTTCATGCAGGAACCCTGACATTTACTGTTATTACATACTTCCTTCTTGTTAGGACTGCGGAATCTCTTGCCATCTTCCGCAGGAAACTGAAAACCCACCTCTTCAGGACCCACCTGTCCCCCACTGCCTAACCTCCCTTTCCTTACATTAAAAAAAAAAAAAACCTTGTCTTGTATCTATGTTTGTCACTCACTGTCAAAGTATTCCAGGGGCGCAATACGAAGGGGTAAATTAACACTCAGTCTTATTGCGATTTCTGCTTATGAGGTATTAGGAATCTGACTGATGCACTTGTTGTAAGTCGCTTTGGCTAAAAGCTTCTGCCAAATACCAAATTGTAAATTGTAAATAGTTCAACAGGTAAAATAATTTGATCAATATTAGATATCTAATTTGAGCTGTTGTAAGGGAAATCTGGGGTCTCCTCATGGAGAGCTGCTAAGTCTCAGAGACAACAAACTTCAGATGTGATGAATCATGTAAATTTATTCCAATAGCATGATCACGGGAGAGTGCACTCTAGTCAATTGTGAGATTAATGAGATTAAAATGAGATTAATTTCTGATGCAGCAGCTAATCAGTCATAAGATTTAATGTTCTCACACACACACACACACACACACACACACACACACACACGCACACATCATATCCACCATCATCTCCACTCTCTCTCCTCTGTTCAGTTCACTTCTCTCGATACTGTTGACATTATCATAAATACACACAGACATCTCCACTCTCTAATTCTCTAACACACACGATTACACTGAGTTAATGTTGTAGTCGCTGTATGTCAGGGCTTTCTATGTGCATCTGCATTTCTGTGTTTGTGTTGCATGAAACTGACTCTTAAAGAGGTGAGAAAAACGTTAGTCACAGGAAGTCCAGCCCATAATGTCAGAGGTCACTCTGAAAGAGCTCTTGGTGTGCTCTTAGTGTTGAAAAGTCAGTTCTTTTCTTCAGACTGCTACTGAAAGCACTACACTCAGTTTACAGCATCAGTATTAGAATGTGTGCCTGTGCATATGTTTGTTTTGTGTGTGTGTGTGTGTGTGTGTGTGTGTGCGTGACCTTCTACAGAAGCAAAAAACTGTAAGTACCAACATCAGACTCATGGTGGTATAAACATCAGTGTAGATTCTCAGGGCTACACCCATAACCCCACTAATGTATGTTTGTTTTGTGTGTGTGTGTGTGTGTGTCTGTGTCTATGTGCGTGCACGTAAATATGTGTGTGTATCAGACATGTATCAGTTTCACGTTCTTATTTTCGGGTGAAACACAAAATTGACTTATTCGTGGTTTTACTTTGTGACAGTAGTAGACAACTGTAAGTGTCAGCATCAGAGTTACATTCAGTGATCAGTGCTGTACTGTCCACCCATTTCCCCCACTGTATCTCTGTCAGTCACACCAGTCCATGCACCCACTATCCTTAATGTGAGTCAGAGTACAGATACAAAGTCATTAGTTAAACATAAATCTTTTATTCTCCATCACAACCTCAGACACACTGCAGTCAGTCTGTACTATTTGATCTCTGAAATGTCTGTGGTCTCTGATCTCTGCTGTGGAACTTCCTGTTAGAGACGTATGCAAACAAAAACATGAGTTCTCCCTCTCTCCCTCTCTCTCTCTGTCTCTCTCTCTCTCTCTCATTAAAAATGATGAATGTATGAACATTACATAGACATAAAACAACATATTCAACATCAAATCAACAAAGGTAGAACAAAAGTAAATATTAGAAAAGAGAAATTGTCACTGTGTTGTCAGCTTCAAAGTCTCTTCTCACATATCCAGTGGAACTTATAATGAGAGCATGATACATTATCCCAGCTTTTCAGACTGTTGTGCACCCGGTAAATGACAACACAGTTATTTCCATATTGACCACCACTGGGCCGTCCTTCATACCAGTACCTGAAATAACACAGAGAATCAGTCTGTTTAATGTATTTCTCATACAGAACAAAAGACTAAGGGTTAAGAGTCAATTACTGTCTCATGACCAGAGTTATATTCAGTGATCTCTTACCCAGTGCTCAGTGCTGTACCATCCACCCATTTCCACACCCTCTCTGTGTCTCTGTCAGTCAGGCCAATCCAAATGGATGAATAGCTGGTCTTTCTCAATTCAGCGACAAACTTCTGATGTGAGAAATCAAATGAAAATGATTTAATGCAGACGATCAGTTAAACATCAGTCTGATACGCCCCATAAAGCCTGAGACCCACCGCAGTCAGTCTGTAGCATCCACTTACAGCAGTGTCACTTCCTCAGTCACACACACACAGACACACACAGAAACACACACAAACACATACACACACACACACACACACACACACACAAAAACACAAACACACACACACATACATTCACACACATGAACTTTTCTCTCACCTGTTCCTCTTCACTGTTTATAATCACCAGGTCTGCTCCTCTGTTTCTACAGTCATGTCTGCTCTCACTCCAGCTTTTCGATATTGTAGAGATGTAATATAGACTGTGATTGAAATATCTCCAACCTTGTAGAGCAGAATTGTCTATTCATGATCAGGACAAAACGAGTCAATGACTTGTATTCTCTCTCTCTCTCTCTCTCTCTCTCTCTCTCTCTCACACACACACACACACACGCATGCACACTCCAGAAATGGCTGATTAATACAATACACATTACATCAAATCATTCATATATTAACACTCACAGTGCTATGATTACTGACAACAGGAACAATCTGAAACTGAATGAAACACATGATAGCTGTAACTGATGAGTGATCTTTGGAACTAAAGATTAAAATGTTCACTAACCCAGTTTAGAGAACACTTTTTGATACTTTTGTCTCTCTTTAAGCAACTGGTCTCGCTCTTCAGTCAGGCTGTTGTAATTCATTTCTAACTGGTCTCTCTCTCTAGTTAGATTGTTGAAGCTGGTTTGTAACTGGTCTTTCTCCTCAGTTAAATTGCTGTAACTAATTTGTAACTGGTCTTTCTGTCTGGTCAGATTCTTGAAAATACTTTGTAACTGGTCTCTCCCTATGCTTACGTAATCGTATCTGGTTTGTAACTGGTTTCTCTCTGCATTATACCAGACACACAGCACTATGATGACAGCCAGCAGGAGAACACACAGCAGCCCCAGACACACTGCAGTCAGTCTGTAGCGTCTGTCACCTCCTGAGAAGACAAGCAAAGTGACATTTTGTCACTACATCTTGCAAGTCTTCTGATTGAATGACACAACTAAAAGAGATTCATTAATAAAACTGTAGATAATCATACTTTCACAAGCCTTAAACTCACTCTCTCTCTCTAATACACGCAAACACACCAAATCACATACATTATGTACTGGTTCTATTCTTAACTCAACTCTTTCATGGCAGAAATGCTGAATTCTTCCAATGGAACCCTGAGGATAATAACCTGGATAATGTTTGACATAAAACAAGGTTTCCCCATTCTTTTGTAACTTTTTCCATATAATTCACCCAATTTCCTTATGGTTTTGTGTACGGTTTTGTCTAGTAAAATGTCCCCTGCTGCGTTACTAATAGTAAATGAGTGGAACCAAAAACAGCTGTTCTCATTTACCATTAAAATGTTTCATTAATTATTTTACTTCTTGCATTTTTTTCAACTGGAGACAAAATGAATATGGCTGCTAGAGGTTTGGTATCAGAAAGTTTATCACGTATATAGAAATATACACTCATCCTGTGTAAGAAGTACCTGTGTGTTGAGTTGCTGGGTTTCTTCTAGTGGAGGTGTAGTCTCTCTGTGTGTCGGTGTCTGCTGTTCTCACAGCATCTGCACTCTCAGAAATATCCATCATCATCTTCACTATCTCTCCTCTGTCCAGTTCCCTTCTCTTAATACTGTTAACATTTTCATAAATACACACAGACATCTCCATTCTCTAATTCTCTAACACACACTATTACACTGAGCTAAAGCTGTAGTCTCTGTATATCTTTGTCAATCTTTGTGTCTGCACTTCTGTCTTTGTGTTGCATGAGACTGACTCTTTAAGAGGTGTGAAAAACAGTAACCACAGGAAGTCCAGGCCCCCATCATCTCACTCTGACAGAATATGCTCTTAGTGTTCAAAGGTCAGTTCTTTTCCACAAACTGCTCTTTAAAGCATAAAGTACTGAGATTAATGTTGCAAATTTGTACGTGTGTTTGTGTGTGTGTGTGTGCGCGCGCCTCTGTGTGTGCACACATGTGCGTAAACTGCACTATAATTTCATGTTATTATTTTCTGTCAGTGTTGTTTTCATCCTCAGATCTGACATCTTTTTTTCATGTGCCTTTGACCCTGTAACCAGTTTCCTTTCTCATTGTGTCTGTCAGTGTCTCTTTCTTTCTCCCTCCTACTTTCTGTCCACTTTTGTTTTTGAGTTTTCCAGCCAAACTTTCAGAATTCATGCTCTTAGCATTCAAAGGTTCTTTTTCACAAAGTGCTCTTTAAAGCACCCAGTTTCGTATTTCAGTGTACATATGTGTGTTTGTGTGTACATGTTGGTATTATAATTTCATGTTCTTATTTTCAAATGAAACCCACAAACGTAATATTCAGTCATTGGTTTTGTTTGTGACATTCTGCATTAGCAGAGACTGTAAGTATCAGCATCAGACTCATTACTGCCTCAGAAGTTGTTTTGGATAAAATCGGCACATCAGTGTAGATTCTTAAGACTACATTACCCATAACCCCCCTATAATGTTCTTAACAGGAACTTAAATAACATAGCAAGGACCACCTAATTTGACAAAAACTCTGAATTTAACTGCAGTGTGATTGGTTATGACATTGTCCGTTATTCCAACTGCAAATTGTTAAATGCAAAAATAAAACATTCAGTTGTTTTTTTTTACCATTACCTTTTCGATTCCTGAAATGCCTGTGGTTTCCCATCTCTGCTGTCACTTCCTGTAACACATGAAAACCTGAACACACTTGCGTGTGCGTGCACACGCACACGCACACACACACACACACACACACACACATATATAGATAGATAGATAGATAGATAGATAGATAGATAGATAGATAGATAGATAGATAGATAGATCACCACACATATGCATACCTAAACACACACTCACCAAATTGTCATGACCCAAGTTCACAAGTTCTCACTATCCCCCTCTGGTGGGCATATTGAGGTACAATTTCATTGTTTAGTCACTGCCTTGTTCCCTTGGGTGCAATCAGTTAATTATTCAGTCAGTGTGTTCACCTGTTTCTGTAGATCAAACACTGTTTTCTGTCAGTGTAAATACCTTTGTTGCTTTGTGAAGTCTTGGTTCCATCTGACCTTACGTTGATATATTTAAGTACGATTTGAACGTTCTGTCATAAAGCTTGGCTCACATGGAAGTCGGCTAACACTTCTCTGTCAGCACAGCAGACTGTAAAATTGTATCACATCAGACATATTGTAGCCAGCAAAGTCAACCCATTAAATACCTGTAAGCTAAAGTTAGATAATGCAATTCAAGTTTTTCATTCTTTCCAGTGGACCCTCTCAGTCTTTTCTCCCTTCTGTTAACATTCAGAGTAGCCCCCTCACTGACGAATTATTTTACATGTCATCATCATTATATCAGACTCCTGTAGCATAATGTTGTGCGCTATAAAAAATAAGACTATTAGAATCTCTGGAGCCAACTAAATCAGACTCATGTAGGTTATACTGCCCTTATTTTGACAGTTAGTGTAGTGTATTATAATGCATATGTGAGGTGTAATTGATCAAAACACTAGTAAATATGTTTCATAACTGCTGAAATGTGTAAATGGCAAATTCTATGTTTCATCTGTAAATAGTTGAACTTATGATGAAAGGGCAAGTGCTCACATTTTTGGGGGGGGCAGAGATGGGTCACAGTAGGCGCTTTCGCACCGAACAGTTCTAGGGTCTAATTCGATAGGAACTACCCCCTGTGGAGCTTCCCCTAGAACTACATTCGTTCTAGGGCCTTTTTTCTGTTTGCTTTCGCACCGCCAGTAGGAACGCTGAAGTGACGTAAGCCGGCCGACGGTATAGCAGCTAAGAGCTGTTGTTTATGACTAACCAGGATAGCTGCACATTTTGAAGTACAAATTTAATGACTTTTAAGACCTTTTAAATACCTCCAAAAGGAAAAAAAGAACCATTACTGCGGCAAAAGAAATCGACAAACTAGACTACATTATACGCAATGAGTTTTATTGAATTTGAATGACAGAAATATTGATTGCACATTAGATAACCTATAACTGCCTTCTCATTAACGAAAATAAAACTGTATGGCGATAGACCCAGTCCAATGGAGAAAATAATTTCCCAATGCATTTATGCATTTACCACCGCAGTAGCAGTGAATGACTTGATGGGCATAGTACTTTTCGGGTGCTAGTATAGCGCTTGTGCCTGACCCTTGCTCGTGGCATCGTGTTTTTTTTTTCCCTTTTTCCCCGCCGCAGCCCTAAAATCGTAAGCTGGATAAACACATTCTTATTTTAGGTTAAAATGCGGATCACAGCCACACAAGCGGACACACAAGCACCTACCGAAGCGGAGTGTACGCTACCTCTTCAATGTACAAATAAACATTGGACGTTGCAAAATGGTCATTGTTGGGGGATATAAAATACTGGTAAAATAAAACATAAAAACTATGTGCCCCCTCCTACAATTCCAGACATTTTGAGACATGAATATCAAAAGCTAAATGAAATATGTTCTAAGACTTTATATTTTGCACGGATCTTTAAAAATGGCGGTTGCAATCATCGTATACCTGCGTCTGGACCAATGGCTGTACACCTACGTCACAAGGTTCCTATTGTGCTGCAAAAGTACCTACCCTGGAGTAGGGGCTAAAAAAGCCCCTCAAAACGGCGTTCTTAGAACTAAAATCGTTCTAAGTTCCTGCGGTGCGAACACGCCAAAAAGGGGGTACTTTCTCCGACAGTTCTAAGAACTATGAAAAGTTCCTCCGGTGCGAAAGCGCCTAGTAACATTCCAGACTGATGGGCCATTACCTTTGACAGTGGGGCGGGAGACTATTACAGGTGTGTTGACACCTACCTCATCAGTATTCATTGTGTAGGCCTAACTCATCATTATTATCTAAGCCACTTATCCTGATTAGGGTCACGGGGGGTGCTGGAGCCTATCCCAGTGCTCATAGGGCAAAAGGCGGGGATTTGTAGTTTTGAAAAAAAAAAATAGTGTCATTCCAAAGTTATAACACTTCAGTAGTCAAAGCCCAAGAAATTTTCAAATGCTTTAATCACATGGAAACCAGCCTCCAAAGCGCTCAACAGGTCAAAGTGAAGGGTGCAGGCCAAAATCTGGGGAGGACTATTACCGAGCTGAGTATTTCAGAGTCCTGTTCCTGATTAATGACCAGTTTAAGGTCAGGTTTCAACAGAGAGGTCACTGAACCCAAGAGAGGTACATCCCCAGTCTCTGTCAGCACAGCCACCCATGTTCCTGGCAATTTACACATTTGTCACTGTTGCAGAGGCTACCTGTGGAGGTCAGGTCTCTCTTTAGTGCGGTTGAAACCTTAATTCGGTCGCTCCTGGTTGTCTCTGTTTCAACTTCTAAGGAAGAGCGAAGTTTCAGCTCACTTTGACGCTTCAAAACGTGGCTCAGGTTCACAATGACACAACAAAGAATAAGCAGTACGGCAATCTGTCATGTCCACCAGGAAAGCCCAGACCAGATAAATAACACACACATCTGTCATGTCCACCAGGAAAGCCTAGACCAGATAAATAACACACACATCTGTCATGTCCACCAGGAAAGCCTAGACCAGATAAATAACACACACATCTGTCATGTCCACCAGGAAAGCCCAGACCAGATAAATAACACACACATCTGTCATGTCCACCAGGAAAGCCCAGACCAGATAAATAACACACACATCTGTCATGTCCACCAGGAAAGCCTAGACCAGATAAATAACACACACATCTGACAGGTCCACCAGGAAAGCCTAGACCAGATAAATAACACACACATCTGTCATGTCCACCAGGAAAGCCTAGACCAGATAAATAACACACACATCTGACAGGTCCACCCGGAAAGCCTAGACCAGATAAATAACACACACATCTGTCAGGTCCACCAGGAAAGCCTAGACCAGATAAATAACACACACATCTGTCAGGTCCACCAGGAAAGCCTAGACCAGATAAATAACACACACATCTGACAGGTCCACCCGGAAAGCCTAGACCAGATAAATAACACACACATCTGTCAGCAATTCGCTGCACAGACAGAGAGACGAAGACGAATATTCTCGTGATATTGTGATTTCTCTCTTGTAAAATTATGACTTTACTCCCGTATCATTATGCCTTTTTTCTTGAAATAATATGACTTTATTCTCCTGAAATTATGACTTTATTCTCATAATATTATGAACATTATTCTCAAAATGGCATATTTTTTTCCTCAATGTGGCGCTAATACTCTGTGATAATATATTGTTTTTGCTGATGAGAGGAAATAAAGACAATGAGATAGCCTGTTAACTCTGCCTCAGTGCATTTATTAGGTCTCATTTATAAAGTATTTAACATGTGTATATGTTTTCAATAACACTTGCATAAAACGAAGCTGTGATTTATCAAACAGGTTGTCACAGACAGTTCCCTGCTGGATCTCATCCATGCACTTTGTCATCTCACTCGATGGAGTGTTCCTGGCATTATTGCCGGACCTGCTCCCTTCCAGGTGGGATGCGAGACAGGTGTGTCTCTTGAGGGCAAAGGGCACTGATGAGGCAGTTGCAGTGGCCCTTGAGGCATTTTCATCTGTGGTTGGACTTGGATGAGACTGTCCTGCAAGGGTCTATACAAAGGACTGTGCTGCCCTCTACAAAGATTTAAACTGGTAAGTGCAGAACAAATGAAACAGTGGGGACCACTAGGCAGGCTGCTGCTGCAGTGGCATCGAAGCTGCAGCAGTCAGGGTTGAGAATGGCAGCAAACCGATCTGTCAGAGACCTCAAGCAGCAATTGAACGACAGCTTCCAGAACAACAGTGGTGGAAAGTAGGTGTGCCTCCAGGTTTAAAAGGCATGGAACAACAACATGAGACAAAGACTGGCTCTCATTCTGGAGCTGGTCAGCGTGCGCAGCAAAAGGCTCAAACGATTTGAGCGGATTTTCAAGCTTTGCCCCGTCACTTGTGAGGAGAGTGTCCACACTCAAGTCCTCCAGCACCTGACTGAGTTCTCCTTTTGTCTCCAGTAGTCGTTTGATCGTGTCTAGGGTACTATTACAATTTACAATTTTGTTATTTGGGAGACGCTTTTAGCTAAAGCGGCTTACAATCAGTGCCAGCGCGTGCTGCAGTCCCATATGAGAGTTTTACCACATCTTCTCATTATTTGCTCATTTGCAACACATGACTTCTGTACAGCATGAACCCGACGTCTTGCCTTCAGTATGGTGGACTCAACACCTGGGTGCATCAAAGGAGTCAAAGTATTGTCATATAGGACTGTGCCTCTTTCTGCCTGCATCTTCAGCCATTTTCAGCATATCTCATTTGCACATGGGTGGTGCTCCATTGGATCAGCGGGAGGGACGCTCTGCTGCGATTGGTTGCAGTGGCGCCTGCGAGGATAAATTTTGAGGCGAGCACAGCAACCGCAGTGCAAATCGAGGGGGCGGAACGAAAAACAAAGCTGATTTTACCTTCAATTCAATTTAAACCACAAGTTTATAGTGGTGGGAGAAGGCGGGAGACTTTAAGATCTTTTATAGACAAAAGAAACAGAGAGCGAGCGACCATGAGAGAGAGTGTATATGTGTGTGTGTGAGAGAGAGAGAGAGAGAAAGAGAGACAGAGAGAGAGAGTGAGAATATAAGTTGCCCGGCCCCTCAGTTGTAGTAGTAGTTGCTACCCAAGTCTAGGTACAATGTATTTTACTCCACGGCTCCTGAAAAATTATTCAAATTTTGATCGTTATAAGATCTCAAGTCCTCTTATTTCAGAAAGCAGCTTACAGAGAAGTATATATATGCCTGCTATACACAAACACTGCTATATTTTAACACGAGTTACGCGTTACACTACAACTGGCTACCTCAAGTGGTTCACTTCTCTCAAATAGTTGAGTATTCTCAAGATAGTGTAAAACGAAATAAATGCAAAACTGATATGTGGGCCGAATCTCATGACAAATCTAAAACAATCAGGGGGCCGCACGATGTGGCCGGTACTTTGAGACCCCTGGGCTAGAATAGGAGAAATCTAGCAGTCTGGTGTTCTGCGATTTTTGCAAGGATGCCCCTATGACACTTGCAGGCTCTTCTCTCTTTGTCTCTGGAAACCCGCATATGAGGCGCAATGCGGTAGTAAAACACAACGCACCCCTGCTGCATTCACGCTGCGGGGACGCGTTCATTAACCGGTCACGGCCCAACATAACAAAACACAAAAAGAAACATAAAATATGAACATAAAAATACGATGAACTCAAAATAAAGTACTATTCTTTGAAATCCTGTTTCCTGTAAGTTTTGTTTCAGTCATTCTTAATCTTTCCGGCTGGTGCACTGGTGTGTTTAATTGCATGATAGTGATGCATTATTTTTAAGTCTATAAAAATAAAACTGACTGTGCGCTCAGATTTTTGCCTGTTCTCCTACATTTTTGAACTTAGGCACAAAAGTGGGACACACAAGAGTAGAGCCCTGTATACAAGTATGATAACTTTCATGTAGAGTTCTACAGTCACTTAACCAGAATGCTCTGCAAGCTTTTACCTCTGACTTGTTGTCGGGGGAGAGAGCGTTCTTGGTATTCAAAGGAACGAACTTATTTCTCGGTGTTGTGTGAAACATGTCTTACCTTTCCGTAATTAAATTTAACAGTGAGGCAAGGAGGCGCAGGAGAAAGACTGCACTGATGAGAAGGACAGTAATTGCTTTACTTGTACAGCAGGAGCTTGGTGTAAGTACAATACAGAAATTTTAGCAGCAAAATAGTACAAATTTGCCCAGTACAAATTTGCTGAATCCAATCCAGATGTGGGCCACATCTGTTGCCAAAAAGCCTTGCTAGCTGTACAAGAACAGGCTGTTTTTAGACTGTAAGCAGAAGACTTGTACATGTTAATATTTAATGTTACTCCAAACCAAACAGAATGAAAAATCATGCCATATCAAGACTAGACAAAGAAAACAAAACAACAACATGTGATGTGATCATGTGACTTAACATTCTCCAGGGACCAAGTTAGGTGGCTTTAGCTGATACACCAGCTAACAAATTTGCGTCTGTCGTGGTAAGCACTGCAGTTGTCAACATATGTCTCATGCGGATCCCTTGCCTTTGTCATCTCCACTGCTCATTCAGTTGGTGTGAAATAAGAAAATATAGAGATCCAAACAGTGCTAAAAATTCTTTTTTGTCCATTACTTCTTCAAATCTTTAGTGATGTTTAGTAATGTTTCTGTTAGCTAACGAGCTAGGAGATGCTAAGTATAGGAAGACCATTCAGCATGAGAGATCAGAGGATTGAAGTGCATGAGGAGATTAACAATAACCGACAAATACATAAAAAGGCTGAAATACATTTCACACAATCCACAGAAGTTTGATCATATTTATTTCAAAAGTATCTACAGGGTTCGTACGGTCATGAAAAACCTGGAAAAGTCATGGAATTTGAAAATAGAAATTTCCAAGCCTGGAGAAGTTTTGGAAAAATAAATAAACCCAGAACGTTTTGGAAAAGTCCGGGTAATTTGCTTCGCAGATACGTGTTTAACAGAGTATATGTGGTTCAGTAGGGCTGTATCGAATGCCACTTCTTGCTAATCGAATTTTAGCCAAGCTTTTTTGAACGAAGCTTCAAATGTCTCTGACGTGACGTCATTGTTTTGGCCTGATGTTTCAGAATACTTGACTTTCAACTCAGTAATATGAAAAAAAAGATGATGAATATGAGGAACCACAAGTCACACTTTTTTAAAATGTAACACTCTTTAATAGACATTATTTACATCATCTGATCCAGAGTTCGCTGTCTTTGCTGTGTCGATGGTTGGCATTCCTTCCATATTTGAGGATACCTAAACATTCAATTTACAATTTACAATTTGGTATTTAGCAGACGCTTTTAGCCAAAGCGACTTACTGTAAGTGCACCAGTCAGATCCTATTGCCTCATAAACAGAGATCACAATAAGGCTGTACATTAATTACCCTCCCTATTAAGCTCCTGGAATTCTGTGACAGTAAACAATAAACACGCTGGCAACCTCGGATTCCCTCAAAAGACAAGTTTAGACCAATTAAAGGGGCTCATCCGGGATTTGAACCCAGGACCTCTCGCACCCTAAGCGAGAATCATACCCCTAGACCGACGAGCCACAAACTGCACTGTTCAGAAGGTTGAAATTTCAGCGGCCCTGGCAGAAGCAGATGAAATTTTGAGGTGGTTTCCCACGAAAGACAAGTTCAGACCAATTAAAGGGGCTCGTCCGGGATTTGAACCCGGGACCTCTCGCACCCAAAGCAAGAATCATACCCCTAGACCAACGAGCCATGATATATGGTTTTTCGAAGGTCAATATTTCAGCGGGCCTGACATAAGGGGATGAAATTCTAAGACACTGCCACCCTCGGTTTCCTGAGAAAGACATGTTCATGGCCAATTAAAGGGGCTCGTCTGGGATCTGACCCCGAGACCTCTTGTCACCAAAGCGAGAACCATACTCCTAGACCAACAAGCTATGAAACGTGTTTTCCGAAGGTTGAAATTTCGGCAGCCCTGGCAGAAGGGGACGAACCTTTGAGGTTGTTTCCCATGAAAGACAAGTTTAGGCCAATTAAAGGGGCTTGTCCCCCACGAACAAAGAGGTACAAAATCTCTCAAAAGCACGCTACAATGCTTTTAAATCTGGTGACACAACAGCATACAATGTTGCCAGATCAAACCGAAAAATAGGCATAAAAAAGGCTAAGGATATCCATATACAGCGTGTAGAGGACCACTTCAACAGTGCTGACACCAGGAGCATGTAGCAAGTTATCAGGGCTATCACTGACTACAAAGGCAACGCTGTTTGCCCCCACAGTGATGTCACACTGTCCAACAAGCTCAATGCATTGTGCTCAATGCATTGTGCTTAAGGACTTGTGCTGATCAGCAGGCTGAGGTATTCACAAGAATCTTCAACCTGTCTCTACCTCTGGAAATGGTCCCCAGGGGCCTGAAGTCAGCCATCATAGTGCCAGTGCTATATAAAACACACAGCAGCCCCAGACACACCGCAGTCAGTCTGTAGCATCTGTCACTTCCTGAGGACATGAACAGACACACAGAGACATTTTAGTTCAAACCCCGCCCCCCCCTACCCCCTCCCCTCTTACAGCATAATTTGGTAATAGACAATTTACAACATATATAGAAATATACACTCGTCCTGTGTAAGAAATATGTGTGTGTTGAGTTGCTGGGTTTCTTCTAGTGGAGGTGTCGTCTCTCTGTGTGTCGGTGTTTGTTGTTCTCACAGCATCTGCACTCTCATAAATATCCGCCATCATCTCCACTCTCTCTCCTCTGTCCTGTTCACCTCTCTCAGTACTGTTGACATTATATTCAATGCAGACAGTCATCTCTTCTCTCTAACACACATTTTTACACTGAGCTAATACTGCAGTTTCTTCACGTCTCTACAGGTCTTGCCACAGCTGTTATCTTTCAGTTGAGTCTTCTGAGACATGCGTTTGATAGCCATGGGAAGCTGTAACCACAGGAAGTCATGTGGAGAATGTGTGGGAAATAATTGGTGGTCTTTTTTTTTTTTTAATGACGTGAAAATGCTGTTTTGAATGTGGGCCTAATTCAAGGCTTTCTGACCCAAACAGGAAGTGCACTCTTCAGTTAATTCACTTTCAAAACTCACTACCAAGGGCAGCACGGGTGGCATGGTGGGTAGCGCTTTCGCCTCGCAGCAAGACGGTCTGGAGTTCTCGGGTCCTTTCTGTGTGGAGTTTGCGTGTTCTCCCCTTGTCTGCGTGGGATTCCCCTGGGAGTTCGGGTTTCCTCTCAAAGACATGCATGTTAGGTGAACTGGAGACAGCTCCAGCACCCCCCGTGACCCTGATTAGGATAAGCGGCTTAGAAAGCGAGTGAACACCCCAGTGAGTTTTACAAAACCATCTTGGAGTCAAAAGTTTGCTGACTCCATCTTAAAATAATTCATCAATATGAGGGTTTTCATAAACCTTTTCTAACTTATATTAAAGAGTTTTTAATCCTTTATCTTAACCGCCTATTTATGAACAAGGCAAGATGTTTGTGTGTCTCTCTGGGGTTTTACAGTGTTGGTCTTAGAAACTTGAAATGGGGTAAGATTCCTGGCTTTAAAGGCTGCTCTTTAAATAAGCTTCTACCTCTCAGACGAACTTAGTCTCCTGGAAACAGGAAACCCTCGCAAACATTGGGTTACTCTTAGTTTCCCTTTCTCTTGGCAAATGCATTATGAATGTACCGTACAAGTTGCAATTTTTGATCCGGCCACCAGAGGGAGGCAGAGAACACCAGACCTAAGCTCTCAGGTTCACATGTTGATTAGTTAACAGCTTCATTATTTGTTCACTGCATCTGTTTCTCTTTGCTTCCCCTGTTTAGGTTACTCCCAAGTCACACGGAAACTAATTGAAATTAAAGGACACGAGCAACTGAGAGTCACTTCTGATATAGCAGCTAATCTCATTTTCACAAGCTTGAAACTCTTTCTCTCTCATGACTCTATCTGCTCATTTGTGTGGAGGAAATAATTTGGTTACATCAAGGTCCCTGAACATGTTGATACACTCTTCCTGTCTGAGATATACCTGTGTACTGAGTCAGAGTGTTTCTCATTGTGGAGATGTCGTCTCTCTGTATGTAGGCATCTCTTAGCGTCACAGTGTCTGTACTCTCATAAATATTCACCATCATCCCAAATCTCTCTCTTAGCAGTCTAGTTCACCTCTCTCAATACTATTTACAGTATCATAAATACACCCAGACCTCTTCATTCTCTACCGCACTATTACACTGAGTTAACGCTGCAGTCTCTGTATGTATGATTTTACTCTGTGTGTCTGCACAGAGCAAAATCTTAAACTTTGAGCAAACGCTTCTAATTTTTTTTTTCCTATAGTGTGAGAGAGGGTATATGGCGTTCTTTTAGTGCGCTCCCACAATCGCGCTTTTGCGAAATCAACATTAAACCTTTCTCGCCATACAGAACATACCTGAAGAGAATAGCACAATACAAGGCAACCTTTACTTCTGGACAGTGTAAACACACTGTAGACATCGACAAAGGAGAACACATCTATTTAGAGACAATCGCAGTACCTGAGAGGAAGAGCCCCACTCTTTCCCCAGCACCACTAACCCACATTTCAGTGCCCTGATTTTTGTCTAATGACCATCCTCACCAGACTATCCATTCAAACAACACTACACTCAGTTTACAGCATAAGTATTAGAATATGTGCCTGCGCATATATTTTTTTTGTGTGTGTGTGTGTGTGTGTGACCTTTTACGGAAGCAAAAAACTGTAAGTACCAACATCAGACTCATAGTGATATAAACATCAGTGTAGATTCTCAGGACTACGCCCATAACCCCACTGATGTATGTTTGTTTTGTGTGTGTGTGCATATGCATGTGAATGTGTGTGTATTAGACATGTATCAGTTTCACGTTCTTATTTTCAGGTGAAAGACAAAACTGACTTATTCATGGTTTTACTTTGTGACGTTCTGCAGTAGTAGACAACTGTAAGTGTCAGCATCAGAGTTAAGTTGAGTGATCAGTGCTGTACTGTCCACCCATTTCCCCCACTGTATCTCTGTCAGTCATCCCAGTCCATGCACCCACTGTCCTTAATGTGAGTCAGAGTAAAGAGACAAAGTCATTACTTAAACATAAATCTTTTATTCTCCATCAAAACCTTAGACACACTGCAGTCAGTCTGTACTATTTGATCTCTGAAATGTCTGTGGTCTCTGATCTCTGTAGTGGCACTTCTTGTTTGACACACATGCATATATAAATACTGTCTCTCTCTCTCTCTCTCTCTCTCTCTCTCTCTCTCTCTCTCCCTCTCTCTCTCTCTCTTTCTTGTTAATAATGATGAATGTATGAACATTGCATAGAAACAAAACAGCATATCCGACACCAAATCAACCTAATAAGTAGAACAAAAGTTATTGCTAGAAAATCACGGTGTTGTCAGCTTAAAAGTCTCTTCTCACATATCCAGTGGTACTTATAAAAAGAACATGATACATGATACCAATTTTTGAGACTGTTGTGCGCATGATTAACATGAACACATTGCTCATTTCCATATTGACCAACATTGGGCTGTCCTCCATACCAGTACCTGAAACACAGAGAATCAGTCTGTTTAATGTGTTTCTCATACAGAACAATAGACTGAGTGTTAAGAGTCAATAACTGTCTCATGACCAGAGTTAAATTCAGTGATCTCTTACCCAGTGCTCAGTGTTGTACCATCCACCCATTTCCACCTCCTTTCTCTCTCACTGTAAGTCAGACCAGTCCAAACGTGTGAATAGCTGGTCTTTCTCAATTCAGCGACAAACTTCTGATGTGAGAAATCAAATGAAAATGAATTAATGCAGATGATCAGTTAAAGATCAGTCTGATACACCCTATAAAGCCTGAGACACACACACACACACACACACACACACACACGAGAACTTTTTTCTTACCTGTTCCTCTTTGCTGTTTATGATCACCAGGTCTGCTCCTCTCTTTATACAGTCCTGTCTGCTCTCACTCCAGCTCTTCTTTTCAGTAGAGATGTAATACACACTGTGACTGAAATATCTCCAACCTTGTAGAGCATGATTATCTGATCATGATCAGGACAAAAAGAGTCAGTGACCTGTATTCTCTCTCTCTCTCTCTCTCTCTCTCTCACACACACACACACACACACACACACCCCCCCAAAGGTGGCTGATTAATACAATACACATTACATGCAAATCTTTCATATATTAACACTCACAGTGCCACGACTACTGACAACTGGGTGTAGTTCATCACCAAAAACACAAAACAGTTGAGACTGAATTAAAGAGCAAACACACACTGGCTATAACTGACAAGCGATCTGTGAAGATAAAGATTAAAATGTTCACTCACCCAGTTTAGAGAACACATTTTGACACTCTTGTCTCTTTTTCAGTAACTGGTCTCGCTCTGCAGTCAGGCTGTTATAACTGATTTGTAACTGGTCTCTCTCTCTAGTTAGTTTGTTGAAGCTGGTTTGTATCTCTTCTTTCTCATCAGTTAAATTGCTATAACTGATTTGTAACTGGTCTTTCTCTCTGGTTAGATTGTTGAAAATACTTTGTAATTGGTTTCTCTCTATGCCCAGGTTATTGTATCTGGTTTGTAACTGGTCTCTCTCTATGCCCAGGTTATTGTATCTGGTTTGTAACTGGTCTCTCTCTATGCTTACATTATCGTATCTGGTTTGTAACTGGTTTCTCTCTGCATTATACCAGACACACAGCACTATGATGACAGCCAGCAGAAGAACACACAGCAGCCCCCAACACACTGCAGTCAGTCTGTAACATCTACCACTTCCTGAGAAGACAAGCAAAGTGACATTTTGTCACTACATCTTGCAAGTCTTCTGATTAAATGACAAAACTAAATGAGATTCATTAATGATACTGTAGATAATCACACTTTCACAAGCTTCAAACTCTCTCTCTCATACACACAATCACACCAAATCACACACATTATGCACTGGTTCTATTCTTATCTAAACTCTTTCATGAGGATAATAACTTGTGTATTTTTTGAGAGAAATCAAGGTTTCCTCATTCTTTTAAGGTAACTTTCTTTAATGTAATTCACCCAATTTCCTTATGGTTTTGTGTATGGTCTTGTCTAATAAAATATCCCCTCCTGTGTTACTAATAGTAAATGAGTGGAACCAAAAACAGCTGTCCTCAAGTACCATTAAAATGTTTCATTATTTTACTTCTTGCATTTTTTCAATGGAGACAAAATGAATATGGCTGCTAGAGGTTTGGCATCAAATTTGGTATCAGAAAGTTTATCACGTATATAGAAACATACACTCATCCTGTGTAAGAGGTACCTGTGTGCTGAGTTGCTGGGTTTCTTCTAGTGGAGGTTTCGTCTCTCTGTGTGCCAGTGTCTGTTGTTCTCACAGCATCTGGACTCTCATACATATCCATCATCATCTTCACTATCTCTCCTCTGTCCTGTTCACTTCTCTTAATACTGTTTACATTTTCATAAATACACACAGACATCTCCATTCTCTAATTCTCTAACACACTATTACACTGAGTTAAAGCTGTAGTCTCTGTATATCTTTGTCAATCTCTGTGTCTGCACTTCTGTCTTTGTGTTGCATGAGACTGACTCTTTAAGAGGTGTGAAAAACAGTAACCACAGGAAGTCCAGGCCCCCATCATCTCACTCTGACAGAATATGCTCTTAGTGTTCAAAGGTCAGTTCTTTTCCACAAACTGCTCTTTAAAGCATAAAGTACTGAGTTTAATATTGCAAATTTGTACGTGTGTTTGTGTGTGTGTGTGTGTGTGTGCCTCTGTGTGTGAACACATGCGCGTAAACTGCACTATAATTTCATGTTATTATTTTCTGTCAGTGTTGTTTTCATCCTCAGATCTGACATCTTTTTTTCATGTGCCTTTGACCCTGTAACCAGTTTCCTTTCTCATTCTGTCTGTCAGTGTCTCTTTCTTTCTACCCTCTTACTTTCTGTCCACTTCTGTTTTTGAGTTTTCCAGCCAAACTTTCAGAATTCACGCTCTTAGCATTCAAAGGTTCTTTTTCACACAAGCTGCTCTTTAAAGCACCCAGTTTCGTATTTCAGTGTACATATGTGTGTTTGTGTGTACATGTTGGTATTATAATTTCATGTTCTTATTTTCAGATGAAACACACAAATGTAATATTCAGTCATTGGTTTTGTTTGTGACATTGTGCATTAGCAGAGACTGTAAGTATCAGCATCAGACTCATTACTGCCATGGAAGTTGATTTGGATAAAATCAGCACATCAGTGTAGATTCTTAAGACTACATTACCCATAACCCCCCTATAACGTTCTTAACAGAAACTAACATAGCAAGGACCACCTAATTTGACAAAAACTCTGAATTTTACTGCAGTGTGATTGGTTATGACATTGTCCGTTATTCCAACTGCAAAGTGTTAAATGCAAAAATAAAACATTCAGTTGTTTTTTTTTACCATTACCTTTTAGATTCCTGAAACGCCTGTGGTTTCCCATCTCTGCTGTCACTTCCTGTAACACATGAAAACCTGAACACACTTGAGTGTGCGTGCACACACACACGCACACACACACACACACACACACACACACACACACACACACACAGATAGATAGATAGATAGATAGATAGATAGATAGATAGATCACCACACATATGCATACCTAAACACACACTCACCAAATTGTCATGACCCAAGTTCACAAGTTCTCACTATCCCCCTCTGGTGGGCATATTGAGGTACAATTTCATTGTTTAGTCACTGCCTTGTTCCCTTGGGTGCAATCAGTTAATTATTCAGTCAGTGTGTTCACCTGTTTCTGTAGATCAAACACTGTTTTCTGTCAGTGTAAATACCTTTGTTGCTTTGTGAAGTCTTGGTTCCATCTGACCTTACGTTGATATATTTAAGTACGATTTGAACGTTCTGTCATAAAGCTTGGCTCACATGGAAGTCGGCTAACACTTCTCTGTCAGCACAGCAGACTGTAAAATTGTATCACATCAGACATATTGTAGCCAGCAAAGTCAACCCATTAAATACCTGTAAGCTAAAGTTAGATAATGCAATTCAAGTTTTTCATTCTTTTCAATGGACCCTCTCAGTCTTTGCACTCTTCTGTTAACATTCAGAGTAGACCTCTCACTGACGAATTATTTTACATGTTGTCATCACCATATCAGGCTCCTGTAGCATAATATTGTGCGCTATACAAAATAAGATTGTTAGAATCACTGGAGCCAACTAAATTAGACTCATGGAGGTTATACTGCCCTTATTGTGACAATTAGTGTAGGCTATTATAATGCATATGTGAGGTGTAAATGATCAAAACACTAGTAAATATGTTTCATGGCTGCTGTAATGTGTAAATGGAGAATTCTGTTTTAATTTGTAAATAGTTAAACTTATGATGAAAGGGCAAGTGCTCACATTTTCCGAGGTGGGGGGGGGGGGGCAGAGATGGGCCACAGTGACATTCCAGACTGATGGGCCATTACCTTTGACAGTGGGGCGGGGGACTATTACAGGTGTGTTGACACCTACCTCATCAATATTCATTGTGTAGGCCTGTGGTTTTGAAAAAAAAAAATAGTGTCACTCCAAAGTTATAACACTTTAGTAGTCAAACCACACGAAATTTCTGAATGCTTTAATCACATGGAAACCGTGGAAACCAGCCTCCAAAGCGCTCAACAGGTCAAAGTGAGGGATTCAGGCCAAAATCTGAAATCTGGGGAGGGCTATTACTGAGCTGAGTATTTCAGAGTCCTGTTCCTGATTAATGAACAGTTTAAGGTCAGGTTTCAACAGAGTGGTCGCTGAACCTCAGAGAGTTTGGAGAACACTCTGCTTACTGGGCACATCAGCCCATCATTAACTGAATCATATCCTGACTTACACCACCAGTCTCTGTCAGCTTGTTAGCTTTTGTTGTTGGGAGCAAACATTATGCTGTAGCGGTTCTAGCTCATTCAGTTGGTGTGAAATAAGAAAATATAGAGATCCAAACAGTGCTAAAAATTCTTTCTTGTCCATTACTTCTTCAAATCTTTAGTGATATTTAGTAATGTTTCTGTTAGCTAACGAGCTAGGAGATGCTAAGTATAGGGAGACCATTCAGCATGAGAGATCAGAGGATTGAAGATTAACAACAACCAACAAATACATAAAAAGGCTGAAATGCATTTCCCACAATCCACAGAAGTTTGATCATATTTATTTCAAAAGTATCTACAGGGTTCGTACGGTCATGAAAAACCTGGGAAAGTCATGGAATTTGAAAATAGAAATTTCCAAGCCTGGAGAAGTTTTAGAAAAATAAATAAACCCAGAAAGTTTTGGAAAAGTCCGGGAAATTTGCTTCACAGATAGGTTTTTAATAGAGTATATGTGGTTCAGTAGGGCTGTAGCGAATGCTACTTCTTGCTAATCAAATTTTAGCCAAGCTTTTTTGAACGAAGCTTCAAATGTCTCTGACGTGACGTGATCGTTTTGGCCTGATGTTTTGGAATACTTGACTTTCAACTCAGTAACATGAAAAAAGAGATGATGAATATGAGGAACTACAAGTCACACTTTTTTAAAATGTAACACTCTTTAATAGACATTATTTACATCATCTGATCCAGAGTTCGCTGTCTTTGCTGTGTTGATGGTTGGCATTCCTTCCATAGTTGAGGATACCTAAACATTCAATTTACAATTTACAATTTGGTATTTAGCAGACGCTTTTAGCCAAAGCGACTCACAATAAGTGCACCAGTCAGAACCTACTGCCTCATAAACAGATCACAATAAGGCTGTTACTTAATTACCCACCCTATTAAGCTCCTGGAATTCTGTAACAGTAAACGATAATCACACTGGCAACCTCAGATTCCCACGAAAGACAAGTTCAGGTCAATTAAAGGGGCTTGTCCAGGATTTGAACCCGGGACCTCTCGCACCCTAAGCGAGAATCATACCCCTAGACCAACGAGCCACGAAGTGTGTCGTTCCAAAGGTTAAAATTTCTTCATCCCTGACAGAAGGGGACGAAATTCTAAGATACTGCCAAACTCAGTTTCCCCAGAAAGAGAAGTTCGGACCAATTAAAGGGACTTGTCCGAGATTT
The DNA here is from genome assembly GCF_902362185.1 of Chanos chanos. NCBI lineage: Eukaryota > Metazoa > Chordata > Actinopteri > Gonorynchiformes > Chanidae > Chanos > Chanos chanos. The sequence continues at coordinate 17,493,035 of NC_044505.1, forward strand.
GAACGCAAGACCTCTCGCCACCACAGCGAGAACCATACTCCTAGACCAACGAGCCACAAACTGCACTGTTCTGAAGGTTGAAATTTCGGCGGCCCTGGCACAAGGGAACGAAATTTGAGGTGGATACCTACAAAAGACAAGTTCAGGCCAATTAAAGGGGCTTGTCTGAGATTTGAACCTCTCGCCACCAAAGGAAGAACCATACTCCTAGAGCAACGAAATGCAGCTTACACAAGGTTGAAATTTCGGCGGCCCTGGCAGGAGCAGACGAAATTTTGAGACGCTGCCAACCTTGGCTTCCCACAAAAGACAAGTTCAGGAGTTCTTGCACCCTAATCGAGAATCATACCCCTAGACCAACGAGCCACAAACTGCACTGTTCAGAAGGTTGAAATTTCAGCGGCCCTGGCAGAAGCAGATGAAATTTTGAAGCGGTTACCCACGAAAGACAAGTTCAGGTCAATTAAAGGGGCTCGTCCGGGACTTGAACCCGGGACCTCTCGCACCCGAAGCGAGAATCATACCCCTAGACCAACGAGCCATGAAACATGGTGTTCCGAAGGTTGAAATTTCGGAGGCCCTGGCAGAAGCAGATGAAATTTTGAGGTGGCTTCCTGCGAAAGACAAGTTCATGGCCAATTGAAGGGGCTCGTCCGGGAGTTGAACACAAAACCACTCACACCCTAAGCGAGAATCATGCCTCTAGAACAACGAGCCACAAACTGCACTGTTCTGAAGGCTGAAATTTCGGCGGCCCTGCCAGAAGGGGACAAAATTTTGAGGCGGTTTCCCACGAAAGACATGTTCAGACCAGTTAAAGGGGCTTGTCCCCCAACGAACAAAGAGGTGCAAAATCTCTCAAAAGCACACTACAATGCTTTTAAATCTGGTGACACAACAGCATACAGTGTCGCCAGATCAAACCTAAAAATAGGCATAAAAAAGGCTAAGGATATCCATATACAGCATGTAGTGGACCACTTCAACAGTGCTGACACCAGGAGCATGTAGCAAGGTATCAGGACTATCACTGACTACAAGGGTAACGCTGTCTGCCCACACAGTGACGTCACACTGTCCAACAAGCTCAATGCATTCTTCGCTTGCTTTGAAACCGGCAACAGTGTGACAAGTGCAAGAATCCTGGCCCCGGCCACAGAGGATGAACAGGTTTTCACTACGAACACATTTGATGTACAGCACACGCTGCGGAGGGTCAACCCACGGAAAGCTGCAGGCCCAGACGGAGTTCCAGGATGGGTGCTTAATGACTTGTGCTGATCAGCCGGCTGAGGTATTCACAAGAATCTTCAACCTGTCTCTACCTCTGGCAACCGTCCCCAAGGACCTGAAGTCAGCCATCGTAGTGCCAGTGCTGTAAGAAACAAACATCAGCACTCTGAAGGATTATCGCCTGGTTGCCCTCACAACAATGATAATGAAGTGCTTTGAAAGTTGGTCCTCTCCCGCATCAAAGCCATGCTTCTCTGGACCCACACCAGTTCGCTTACAGAAGTAAAGTTAAAGTATCCCTCCTGAAAAATATTTAAGTAAGACTAAAATAGTCACTCATTTACAATTTACAAAGTCAGTCAGTTTAACTCTACTTAGAGTACTTTTTTTAGCAAGAGTACTTCTACTTGTACTTTATACAGCCCTGTTTGAGTGTATGTATGACATGAAATGAGTAAAAAGTGAATGAAAAAATGCATTAAACAAAGACTTTCCATCAAAAACAGTTTATTTAAAAGAATGCAAAAATGTGGACATTGGGTTAAAAAAACCAAACAAAAAAAAATCACAGCCAAACAAAAGATTTAGTGAGTATATATCTCCAAAGTTAAAAATTAAATTGAAAATATGTCGTCTCTAAATGTCTGCTTTAGCAATACACTAAAATTGATCATTTACATTTGTTTAAACAAGCTTTATCACATTAGGACATTATTTCATCAAAGTGCACTTCAGCAGAGTACACTAAAGCACAGTTTAAATGTGCTTGGGTAACCATTATAACGAAGTTCCATTTTTAAAAGATCACCTCAGTGTGTCAAAAATACAGTTAATGTATTCCAGAACAGTGTGAAATGTAGTAATTTAAAACATACTTTTTGACAACATATTGAAGTATACTTAAAGCGCATGTAATTAATACATAATGTAAAAATACATTAAATCAAAAACACACTTTTATTACTCTTCAGATACTTCAAATATACTACTAACATATTTAAGTATACTTCTTTTTCACAAGGGTATCCACTACTCTCCTGAGAGAAGACAGCAAACTTGATCTAACCAGGACAGGAAAAGAAGAGGGAGACACAGATGCCCAACTGCACAAGAGGATAAACACATGAGACTCTGTAGTTTTAGAAACAGATATCTTGCAGGTCCTCAGTTGGCTGCTTCTTTACACATTAAACACCAAATCCCAGCGTCATCTACAACAGTGAAAAGATGACTCTGGGATGTTCGCCTAAAAGAAAAAGCCAAATCTTAAACAGGCCAATGAAAAGGAAAGGTTAAAATGGGCAAAAGGACACAGGTGTTGGAGAGTGGATGACTGGGAAAGAGTATTGTAGACAGATGAGTCTAAGTTTGAGTCTTTGGATCAAGGAGGAGAACATATGTGAGACACAGAGCAAGGGATAGGATGCTGGAGGAGTGTTTGATGCCTTCTGTCCAGCATGGCGGAGACAATTTAATGAGTGAGAGAGGGTGAGTGGGCTCTTGTGGGAAGAGTTTCACCATAGGGTCAGAGAAAAATACCCTACAAGGCAGTCTCACCTCTGGGAAGAGCTACAGAAGGCATTTGCTGAAATTTCCCCTTAATATCTTCAAAGCCTGACAACTAGAATGCTAAAGGTATGCAAAGCTTTAATTGCAGCAAATGGAGGATTCTTTGATGAATGTAACGTTTGATGAATAGAACAATTCTATGAAATAAAAAGAATGACAATATTATGACAGTGTCATTGTAATTTCTGATCGATTTAATACTATAGTGGTGAATGGAAGTATTGGTTTCCATCAAAAACATGAACATTTCTAGTTGATTCCAAACTTATATACATACATGATGTGTGGTGCCATCCATAGGAATTGCTGAGATCTACAACTCTTGCTGTGAATATGAATGCTGATCAATGAACGATGCTATGTCAAGTTCATACTTCTGGCATAAAATTTAATTAAAAATAATCTTATTCACTGTCAAATAATTAATTACAGGCTAATTAAGTTTACTTCATGATGTTCCTCAAGGACATCAAAGCAGTTTAAACCAAAATGTTTCTCCTAAATGACCATAAATACACACAGACATCTCTATTGTCTCAAAATACTGTTGTTTTGCTCTTTTCCCTCTGTTAGAAATTCACCCCCCCCCCCAATCCCCTTTTCTGTTTGTTGCTTGGGTTTTCATTGGGTTTCACTTTCTTTTGGCAACTGTGTTGTTTATGGATGAGATTTTCATGTTTTGAGCTGGCCACTAGAGGGGGCCAGAAGTAGACCAGACTGACACTCTCACATCCACCTGTTCATTAGTTAATCACTTCATTATTTGATCATTGCTCACACCCGTTTCCCTATTTAAATTCCTCCTGGGGCATTGTTTGTTATATGGAAACTCCTGGGGCATTGTTTATTGCCTAGTCATATGGAAACTTTCCTGTGTTACAGTGTAATCATTGTACTAGCCTCAGGAAATTCCAATGTATTGCTCCTGTTCCTAAAATACCTACTGCATTTGTTTGTGTTTTAAAAAGATAAAGATATGGCTGTCAGTCTGTGAAGCTGAAATAATTTTTAGTTACTGATATTTATACTCATCCTGTGTAAGAGGTACATCTGTGTTGATTTGCGGGGTTTCTCTTAATGGAGGCGTCATCTCTCACTGCATTGGCATCTGGGACTATTACAGCATCTGCACTCTCATAAATATCCACCATCATCTCCACTCTCTCTACTCTGTTCAGCTCACCTCTCTCAAGCACAGTTTCTCCATTGTCTAATTTTCTAACACAGTTTTCTAATTTTCTGTCACACTGAGTCAATGCTGTAGTCTCTGTACTTCAGTGTTCACCCTGTGTATCTGCACTTCTATTTTTGTGTTGTATGCGAATGACTCTTTAAGAGGTGAGGAAAAACGTTAACCAGAGGAAGTCCAGCTCATCATCTCACTCTGAAAGAATATGCTCTTACTTTTCAAAAGTCAGATCTTTTCTTCAGGCTACTTTAATGCATTGAGCCCAGTTTAGGGCATCACAGAACTTGGCCCAAAAGGATCATTCAGCTAAGAGTTTTGTCAAATCTGAAGATTTAAGTTAAATATTGTTGACAGGGTTGCAATGTGCTTTCGCAATTTGGTTGAGGTCAGGGCACCTGGATTTTTCGCACCACAATCTTTTGCAAAAGTGCAGATACAATCTGAGACCCTCAAATGGGAAAAGGCAAATGGCTGAGCAAACAGGTCTAAATTGTCTTTTGGCATTTCACATGCCTCTCTCTTCTCCACAAGGAGTTCCAATGAAGCCAACATTCTGGGAGTAAGCTAGATTACGTCCTCTTTTCCCACGAGTCTCAGTTCTTGAGAAGAATCTGCATAGTTCTTTCTCTAGCTCAGAGAGGGCCCAGTCTACATCTTCACGATGACCTGTGGTGTTCCTGGACAGAAAAGCTGATAAAGGCATACATGACACCTCTCCTTCTCTGCGGTGGTTAAACAGTATGATTTCAGTCAGAGATATCTTTGCTAGGCAAGACCAGGTTTCAGGGGAGCATTCTGCTGTTAACTGACTGATGCACTCCTGCCACTTTCGATCAAGGTATGCATGCAGTTTTTGCACGTCTTTGGTAAATGGCAATATTGTAGGAGCGTTCCACTTAGCTTCTTCAATATTTCTTGCAGCCGTTGCCAAAACTAAATAATTCCAATGGGCTGCATGCACTTTCTGGACGCTGATGGCTTGCTCCACTAACTTGCTGTTTCCTGTAATCCTTCCATTGCTTTCCAAAAGCTTACTTATTTTCATCAAACTGTGTCCAAGTTTGAGTGCCAGGCTGGTTGTTTTGTAGGTGTTCACTTCACTGTTGTAGCCACAAGTGCATTTCACAGCTTTAACAGTCTCCATGCATTGCTTTGGATCAATGAGATCCTTAGTTTTCTGCAAGGAAGTTATCCTCCTAGCACTGACAAGAAGTCTTCCCAGCTCTTGCAACTTCTGTCAGATGTGTTCATGCCTCTTAACGTCTGCTTGACATTTATGAAACATATGCTCCCCAACCTGCATGATAATCCCATCATTTTTAACAGCAAATGTGATATCATCGTTAATCATGTTGCTGATCAGCTTCCAAAACCCCGTGCTGGTATTAGGTGGCACAGGTTAGGCAAAGGCACAAAGAGACTGGACACGGTTCTTTCCAGGTTTCATGGCAACACCTTTAGGTTTAAGTCTGCAGATTTTTATGTGTCGCCAAAGTGCCCTCCTGGTAAATAAACCTTGGCAATATATACAGTGCATATAGGCCTTGCCCTCAGTTGCTTGAGGACGCTGTTTAGCAAGAGCCAGAGTCCCCTTGTCCGTCTTAAATACGGTGGCATTGTAAGCAAAATTCCCATGGCTGCGGAAATGATCTAACTGTAATTTCAGTTCCTTGGAGCCCTTTGGAAACTTGCAAATGCAACTTCCCTTTCACTAACGTGAACATATTCTAGATGCCTTGCTTTTTTTGCAATAGGGGTTACAGCAGAATAGCCAATAATGTTTCTTGCTGTATGATCTGGATCCATCTGCATTTTTTGTCACTGGTGGGACAGTGATAGTATCCTCAGTTTCAGTCTTGTCGGGACTATGACAGGTGTCTTCATCCTCAACTTCCATGTTTTCAGGGCCGGTACTTTCTCTGTCTCTTATGTCCATGTTCAAATCAGTCACGCTGTCAGGGAAGGGTGGACTTTGTAGATTCTTTATCAACTCAGAAGAGTTCCCTCTCCGCTTTGGCAATTCCAGGATTGTACTACAGTCTGAGCTACTCTGTTTGCTAGACTGAGTGACAAATTCCTCTCCACTGTCTGATGTTGATTCAAAGAGTTAATCAGTCTTCTGGAATTCCTTCATTCACCTATAAATTAACGGCACATGATTACAAATATAACCAGAGGCATCTGTCCAAACTGACCAATTACATTTTTAATCTTGATTTCAAGCAATTACTTGCAAAAATATGTTTATTCTGTTTAGAGAACAAATATATCTATGTGCTGATGTATGAATCTCAGCTGCACAACTTACAAAGACACTTTTGGTCCTTCTCAGCCTTGGTACAGGAATGTCATCTTGATCAGATTCAGATGGATTAGGTTCGATTCTTGCTCCAATGCAAGCACTTTTGGAAATCTGAAATCATAGATTAAAAATAGAGGCCCTCCATTAACAGAGCTGACTTTAAGACTATAAAGCTAAAGTCCTTCAGGTTGGAATGGAAACACTACACAATGTATGCTTGTGGGATGCTGAACTGGTGGCAATGGTGGTACTGCTCCCATAACCATTACCTAGCATACAGAAACCAGCAATTTTGCTGTGCCCTGTGAGTGTGGTTAAATATCACATTGAGATGACTAAAAATATTACCATTCTTAATAGATTTCAATGATACATGCTATCAGCTGATATAAGTTAAGAAAAACCCAAGCTATCTTTATATCACTTTGGTTGTGCACAACTGGGTAATGCTACAGATGGTTCATTTTGAAATCTCTACAGTCTGTAATGTCTCTTTAGAGCCTGTGCCACACAGACACACACACATTTTTGTCCAAGAAATATGGTGTGAGGACAAATCACACACGTCAAATGAGCGTGTCTACAAAACTTCCCATTTCATCTTGACATGGGCTCACACACACTCTTAGCTGGAACAGACTGAGTGGGGACAATGTGAGGGGTATTCTATCTAACTATTTATCACACCCTTGGCACTCTTTTCATGGAGCAAACTTCACTCTTCCTGTACTGTTCCTTCAGAAGAGCTAAACCGTCAAGTTGGTCAAAACCATTCTTGCCAACTTCTGGCTTTAAGCTATCTATACAGTATGCTAAAGCCATTGTACTGCAGTAGAACCAATGACATCAGTGCATTTCCAAGTTGAAATAGTATCTCTCATCATATCCACTTACCTTCTCCATGACTGCTGGGGGTTTGGCTTTGGTAAGTCCAACACTCGTAGATGCTTTCAGGGCAATTTCCCCACTGGAGTTCTTAGCATCTTCACCACCTGGCATTTCCCCTTCAGGTATCTGCAAACATGAGTTTAATTGCAAGTTGGAATCATTTCTCATCATGTGCAATTTCCTTCTCCAGGCCCAGTAAGGATATTCGATGCATGAATTTATGACATATAAGAAATGTACGTTTGATGCAAACATTTCTCTTATGCATTTCTTTCTGTCATCAATTTAGAGGTCAAAGTTGCTCTTTTGTTAGAGAAAATAACCAACCTTTGTTTTTTGCCATGGCAAGTTTATCCCTCCATTATCATATGTACTTTCTTCTCCAGGATTTATGTCCATCAGAGCAAAAAGGCAAAGATATGGCTTTCCATTGGCCTCGGTTTTTTTCATTCGGCAATTAGGATGTTTATGGTCATCACTGACCAACCTTCCAAAGGAGCCATCATCCTTGGCAGCATCAATACTGTTTGGAAAAACAAGAGGAAAGAAAAGAACATGACTAATATGTTAATTGACTCATACAGCATTAATGGAGCTAAGAGTTCTTAATTGAATGATGGGCTACTTACCACCATATTTTTCCTCTCCACTTAAAGTCAAACATAAAGACAGTACATTTACTATGGTAGAGCCTCCTGCTTCTCTGAGATTCTTTCAAATCAATCAGCTCTCCTCTATACTCCACAATCCCCTTTACGGAATGGAGCTGTGGCAAATACTCCACGACCTGTAAGGAAAAGTCGCAGGCCTGTGATCAGAGATTTATCACTGGTGAGGGACTCGCCAGGCGTACGTGATGTTCGGAAAATTTTTTAATAATCTTTTCGCACAGCAACACACTGTTTTCAAGCTAACTCGCTCTCTCTCTCGCTCGCTCTCTCTCTCCCGCTCTCTCTACTCTCTCGCATCTTTTTTTCAACATGACCAGTCTAGAGCGCCCCCATCTTACTAGAGATGTCACAGGTGCCTGTCTGAGCCTTGCTCAAATACATATATTAAAAAGAACAAAAGTTACATCAAAATCGTATGCAATAAACTTACGTTCACAAACACACAAATAACAAAGAAATAATAAAAGGGGGGGCGTCCCTTTTAATGTGCTTATTCCTAAGAGCCCCACAGGGGCTTGAGGATGGCTAACACAGTTTGTGCATCAGATGGGCCATAGCCTGTAACTGCACACCAAGAAGCTGTGTGTACAAGGTAGGTGTTTCTAATAAAGCGGTCAGTGAATGTATATACATATTGTAGCTCATTTCCGCAAGCTAAGCTGAATGCACTTTAAACAACTTTCAAAACAGCTAGTGCACTCAATCACAAGAGAGAAATTCAGTGTAAAATAAATATAGCTTCATATTTTGGACAATATGCCTACCATTATAAAACTCACACATCTGCGTTAAACTATTCATCAGTGTTGCCAGTTATACAGTGTAAATAATATTGAAGCACTAAAGATGTCAGCAGTCCCTCTCAGCGTCTGAATGCCTGAAGCCATGCTAGGTCTGGACATCTGGTTGAATATTTCCTCTAGCTTCTCAAAGGAATGGGCTGTGATTGGCCATGATCAATCATTACAAAAGGTGGTCTGACTACATTCTCATTTTACCTTGCCCTCTAACACCCACCACAGGTAATGCAATTTTCACTCTTCTTACTGCAGCAGCTTTGCTGATATCCTCCTATCCTCATGCCGTCTCAACTCCTTTGACTGGGATTTGGTGAACTTGAACTTCCTTTCATATATTCTCCAGGTAGCACATAGTTCTGAGTTTATACAAGCAACCAGCAAGCAAACTCAGTCTAATGGGAATCTCAAGCATTGCCTACTGAAACACTATATAGGTCTGATTAAAACGTTAAAATATCAGTCTGTTCTTAAAATTAAATTTACCAACTATTTTTCAGATATAAGTTACGTTAACAAAACAAACTTGCTTACCTATTTGTGCGTCTGCTTCTCGCCGGTTGAGACTAATTACCAAGATGTGTAGTTTTTGCTCCAGATCCCTCAATGGTTACGACGGTGAAAAAGACTACAAAATGGCTGAAGGGGTTTGTACAGTTTATTTTGCAACCCATATCATTTGCATTTTAAGACCACGCTAAATATTCAATACGAAGATTTTAAACGCACGCCGTCACAGATTTGCAACCATGTTCTAAACAAATTGTTGGTAATAAAGCTTATGAATTAGAAAACCGACAAACGTTCGCTAGCAACAGTATAGCTGGCTAGTTTGTGAATTAATTAGTCAATATTAATGCTCAAGTCAACAACGTGATCGCAACACATGTTCAGTAAAACACATTATGTTAGTGCTATGTCCTGAACTACTAACTAAACACTGCACACATAAGTAGCCGTAAGTGGTTTGTGGGCTAATTTTGCATTGCTAAATGTTAGTCTTTCAAATACAGACAAGTGCAGTCTTGTTATCAGAATCAGAATCGCTTTATTTGCCAAATGTGCAATGTACACAGGAATTTGACTTGGTAGCACAGTGCAGTGCAACATCAACTCCATCCTCAAAAACGCCCAGCAGAGGATATACTTTCTGCAGCAACTGAGGAACTTTGGTCTGCCACAGGAGCTGCTGAGGCAGTTCTACACTGCAGTCATCGAATCTGTCCTGTGCACATCCATCGCGGTCTGGTTTGGTGCAGCCACAAAATAGGATAGAGACAGACTGCAGTGAACATTGACGACAGCAGAAAGAATCACTGGTGCTCCCCTGCTCATTACAGATTGCTCTCACCTGGGACATGACCTCTTTCAACTCCTCCCCTCTAGTAGGCGCTACAGAACCCTGTGTACCAAGACTACCAGACACAGGAGCAGTGTCTTCCCTCATGCCATCACCCTCATGAACAAATGACCAGCAGTCTCACCTGCTACGCATCACTACTCCTGTTTCTACAGACTGTTATTATACCCTGCTCACATCTACAATTACCTACTGTACAATAATCATACTTCCATTCCCATTCCCATATGTGATGCGCATGACTTCTTTTGTCTTGTTTTGTTTTGTTTTGTTTCATTTGCATTACCCTCATACATATGCACATGACTGTTGTTCATGTACATCCTGTTACTTAATGCACATTACTGTTGTTTGTACTACCCACATATGTGACGCTCATTTAATGTCATACCTACCTGGCTTGCTTGGTATATACTGCTTGAATATAACATCATAAATTAAGCGAGTAGCTGCTTGTTAGCAGTCATATTGTCACCAGTACTGAATGCATCTTACACCATTAATCCCTCATCTTGAACACATTCTTGATTGGCCCTAGTTCACCTGTGCTCCGACATTCCTGCCTATAGGCTGCGTTATGAAATTTCACAGAATGAGAAATGTGATGGAACTGATTTTGGGCCATGGTTCTGCTGAAGCTCAGCCAGCCATCTTGCGTTTTCCAGAGCGTAATTGTGTTCACCTCTAGATTTGCAGCGACCTGCTCAGACTGGAAGGCCTGAAAAACAGAGTGGCTCCCTTTCAGTTATATCTTTCCACATAGTATGACAGTCAAAGAGGGTAACACAACAGAAAGACAGCTGTGGCAATGGTGGCCAGTTTTCCCAGCTCAGTGTGCTGACACCTGTACACTTATACATCTCCTCCATGTTAAATCATTCATTTCTAATGATGCCACATGCTACTATAAGACAGTATACAGGTTTTTTAATAAAGAGGTGTGAAATTAAATATTTTTATGTATAGTATGTTTACAAGATACTCCTCCCCAAATTTCTATATAGAATGTGCTAGAAGCAGATACCAGTCACACTTTGTATAGAATATTTAACAGCATATACTGCTCTTTCCAGGAGTCAATATTAATGACAACCTACCTTAAAAGGAAATGCTTTAAATTTGCTCCTGATTTCTTGGCCTGACTTCTCCAGAGTCTCTGCGAACTAGTAGAGACTGCTCCATGCTGACCATTATAAGAAGTGAAAGCAGTGTAGCTGAATGGTAGGGCATGTGACTGAGGGTTAAAATCGTCCTGTTTCAGATCTGGTTGCCGCCCTCTGTTTTTTCAGCTTCATGTTGCGTAACATCAAAGTAACTGACACTGGTCTTTTTGCTCTATAACAATAGGGTTTCTTTTATCCGGTCCTGGGCACCTTGATAACGACACACTCTCTACTCCAGCTTAGTATTATAATACCTCATACTACTCCTCATCATGTTGCCATCATTCCATGCATGTGGGGGTATAGCTCAGTGGTAGAGCATTTGACTGCAGATCAAGAGGTCCCAGTTTCAAATCCAGATGCCCCCTCATTTTGAGGTACTTCCTGTGTGTAAGGTATAGTTGAATGACAGTAACACTGGTCTGTTTACTCTAAAGCAGTAACAGGTTTACTCACATCCTGTCCTGGATGATCAGATTCCTGACCAGGTGATTATATTCATTTGAAACAAACAAAAGACCTTTTGTTCTCTCTGATGGTCCAAGGAGTCCCAACAGCTGATTACCTGTGTTAAGACCAGTCTGTCACAGTGCTCCTATATATCACAGTGGATCACCTGTATTAAGACCAGTCTGTCACAGTGGTCCTATATATCACAGTAGATTACCTGTATTAAGACCAGTCTGTCACAGTGGTTGTATCTATCACAGCAGATTACCTGTATAGAGACCAGTCTGTCACAGCGGTTGTATCTATTTTAGTGGATTACCTGTATTAAGACCAGTCTGTCACAGTGGTCCTATATATCACAGCGGATTACCTGTATTAAGACCAGTCTGTCACAGTGGTCCTATATATGACAGTGGATTACCTGTATATAGTCACAGTAATTTCACATGACTGTGGTCAGGGAATGACATGGAACAGTGCTTCCAGGAAGGCTAGAAACAACAAGAGTTTTCAGTTCCCAAGTAGGATATGGAATCATAGGCCCATTTTAAAGCATTGCAGAGTGCATAAATGTCCATTATCCACCTGGATGGTCCATTTCTGGAATGGAGAAACACCAGGCAGAGGAAATCACCTGGAAGCTCTTCAGCTCATTCTCCTGTGTGTATCACACTCTGAAAAGATCCTTCAGTCACTCCAGTCATCCTGCTCTCTCTTATCCCACAAGTGGAAGAAATTCTCTTACATAAATCCATTACAATTTACAATTTAGCATTTGGCAGACGCGTTTAGCCAAAGTTACTTACAATCAGTGCATCACATTAAATGTTCCCAAACCCACTGCCCCGTAATTCTTTTTTTTATGTATTATGAATCATGAATTTGATTATACAAAAACAAAACAAAACAAAGCCCAGACATATATGTCCCTACGAATTTACATAGTCGAATCTGATTTGTCAAATCTTGCCTCTAGTCGACTGATCGTCCAAATTTTTTTTTTTCCCCCTCATTGATCTGTATACTCATTTGAGACATTGGCTTCAATTTCTCCCACGCCAGACAAATGAGCCCACGCCTAGTTAAACAATTTGTCTGCCTGTTGCTTCCTGCCAGCTGCCTCGTCATCTGACGCGTTCAATTTCAAAACGATGGCAGCTCTCCAGGTAATAGTCCACATACCACACGGATCTTCCCACTGTCGGTGATGAGACTGAGGGGACAGGAGTGCGGTATGGCAGCTTTTATTAGCTTTATTTTCTTTCCCAAGAGGAACTATGGAAGACCTAAGATCCCATCGGTTTACGGGTAATTCATGGTCCATTGTGGTCTGGAAAACTTTAGCGTTCAGTACTTGGCATCTAGAATTTTTTTTTTTTTTTTGGTAAAAATGCATTGCGATGGTTTATTTCTCCATTCTGTAGAAACACATCCTGATAATGACTATGATGATTTTGTTAAAGAATATATATATATATATATATATATATTTCACTCTAATATTAAGAGGAAATCATCGTTTTTTGTTGTGGAAATGACTGTTGTCATATTTCTTTTAAAATCTCATGATATGTTAGCCTGTTAAGTCAATTTTAGAGTTAGCATTAAATATACACGCAAAAAACCCCAATATTAACAGAAATTTGGCCAGTTGTTTTAACATTCATATGGAATATGAGCTGTTTAGAGATAACACCCAATAAACATATTCCCCATTTAACTCATATTTACCTTGATTTTTCCTCTTACCCCCTCTAGAGGTCACTCTTTCCTCCAGCCACATGTTCCCCTGTTGAGTGGCTGTTGCTATGGTTACCAAGTATACAAACCCTAAAACATGATCCCAGAATTCTGTTTTGTACAGTGTGGTGGAAATGACAGTGAACCCAAGGGTCAGGTGTTCTTTTTATGAAAAATAAAAGAAAATGTGAAGAAATATTACTATACGTAGTATATTTCATTAAAATAGGCATTAATGTCTAATGTGTATTTGAACTCCACATTATTTAAATATTAAATTCAAAATTAAGCAGGATTGAAGGCAATATAGTAAAAACCATACATAGAAGGCCTCTTATCACATAGTAAAATGAATGACTGAGCTATTATTTATTTATTAGAAGTTCCTCTTGGTGTGAAGTAAGTGTGACAAAAGTAAAAATGTAGAAATGTTCTTTTGTTTTTCTTATTACTGTCAGGGACACAAAAATGACCATAGTTGAAGAATCACCCTTACATTTTAATTTTCTTGTGATAACATGTTATTTTTCTCAAGATCACGAAATAACAAAACTTTGTTTTCCCGTGATAATGACATAATTAATTCTTTATCACAGGAAGACAGTTGTTTTCTTGAGATTTGAATTAATAAAGAGGCCCACAACCTGTTTCCTCTGTTCTTTTGTTAAACAGAGCACACAGTCTGGTTAACACTGTGTCTTAAGCATGTGTTTCTTTAGCACATGGTCATTGTGGAATGTTGTGGACCTGTAGAATAACTGGACAATGTGAAGAACTGACAGACATTGTAAGACTTGGTGAAGGTGATTTATAATCAGTAAATGCAGCTATACATGGTTATAAATCAAGTTTTCAAGCATTAATGACATCTCTGCAGAGTCACGGCAATCATGACAACAATTTTAGAAAAAAAAGTTGAAGTAAAAGAGAGAACTCTCAACAACAACAACAACAACAACAACAACAACAACAGCTGAGAACTACAACCTCAACAACAAAACATCTTTAACTTTGTTAGAACTAATATATGAATTAAAAATAAAACATGAAAATGCAGATATTAATGCATATAAATACCATTATTCTTATTTCTTTTTTTTGTCCCACCCAAAACCAAAAATTGTGAAACGTTCATGAGAAGAAAATGTGTTGACTTAAATTTGTCTAATTGTGCGTTGATATTTTCTTCTCACAAATATATTTAATTTTGTCGTCACATGATACATCATTCCAAGCGTCAGGTCTGTCAAGAACAACACAGTCCTCGTTTCCTGACTGTCCACTGTTATTAGGCTCCCCTTTAACCCAGTACCTGAAATAACACAGAGACTCAATCTGTTTAATGTGTTTCTCATACAGAACAATAGACTGAGTGTTAATAAACAATAACTGTCTCATGACCAGAGTTAAATTCAGTGATCTCTTACCCAGTGTTCAGTGCTGTACCATCCACCCATTTCCACACTGCCTCTGTGTTTATGTCAGTCAGACCAATCCAAAGGCCTGACTGACTCATCTTCCACAGACTATTAACAAACTCCTGATGATGATGCACAAAATGAACAATTAGTTATCCAGGTAGAGCAGTGTGTCTGAGAATGCATGAGACTACACACACACACACAGGAATGCTGCCCACTGCCCCTGCATTTGGTGTGTGTGGACACTACTGGTGTGTTGGATGGGTTAAATGCAGAGGACCAATTCACTGTTCAGTGTGTGTGTGCAATCACCGAAACCTAACTTAACTATAGCAAGCTTGTTTTTTTTCATGGACTGTTAAAATTTGTACCAACACAGACTTTGTTAACAGTTTGAAATAAGATTATATTTATGTAGTTCTCTCTTTAGTCTGCTCTCTCCCTCTCTCTCTCTCTCTTTCTCTCTCTCGCACTCTCTTATGCCTTCTCATCTGCATCCATCTATGAGCATTCATCTTCTCGTGGTTGCTGAAATAATTGACTTACAATTTACAATTTACAGTTTGGCATTTGGCAGACGCTTTTAGCCAAAGCTACTTACAATCAGTGCATCGGTCGGATCCCTAATACCTCATAAGCAGACAGCTCATAAGACTGAGCGTCAATTTACTCCTTTGTATTGCGCCCCTGGAAATCTTTGACAAATGTAGAGACAAGACAAGGGTTTTTTTTTTCTTTTTTTTTATGTTTAATGAGGTTAGGCATTGGGGGATAGGTAGGTTCTGAAGAGGTGGGTTTTCAGTTTCTTGCGGAAGATGGTAAGGGATTCCGCAGTCCTAACATTATCCATTATTTGGTTAACTAATCATCACTCACATTTGTTCTGTGTAATCAAGCCACTATGACACTCCTGTTTGCCCTGATTATTGTTGAGTCTTTGCCTGTGTGTTGGATAATGTCTTGGATAATGAGTGATCTAGTCCTCTGAGACCTGAGTTCACTTTAATAAACCACTACTGCATCCAGGCCCATTTTCTAACTGTGATAGACTCTCTCTCTCTCTCTCTCTCTCTCTCTCTTCCTCACACAAACACACACACACACACACACACACACACACACCTGCTCCTTTCTGTTGTTTATTATCACCAAATCTGCTCCTCTCTTTCTACAGTCCTGTCTGCTCTCACTCCAGCTCTTTGTTTCAGTAGAGATGTAGTACAGACTGGAACTGAAGTAAAACCATCCCTGCAGAATGTCTTTATCTGTAAACAGAATAAGTAGAAAAAAAACTGAGAGCAACTTACATGTATTAACTCAAACACTCACTTGTGTATGTGCATACGAACACACATACACACACGCATACACACATTTATCACATATTTATAGTAGATATAACCAATGCAAGACTCCCAGAGAAAATATCTCAGAGATGCAGCTACGAATGTCACAAATGTCTGAATTCATATAAAATATTGTATGTGGAACTTCAGGATATTTTTACACATGCATTAATGAAAGGGTCCCTTATTTACAGAAATTCTCAGGTGTTTGTAAACATAAACATCTCGGAATATGAGGACCAAACAAAAGATTGTGCTGAAAAATCTAAACAACTAACAAAAAATGTCAATTTACTGAAGCATATACATAGGAATGTGATTTTACTAAAACATGCACATAAAATTTTTCACTCACCCAAATCAGAAAGTCTACGCTGGTATCCACTCAGCTTTCTCTGTAACTCATCTCTCTTCTTATTCAAGCTGTCTAAACTGGTCTGTAACTGGTTTTTCTGTTTAAGCAGGTCGTTATGTCTGTTCTGTAAATCCTCTCTCCCTGTAGCTGTTTTTTGATTATCAGATTGTAACTGGTCTCTCTCTGTTATCAGTTTGTTGTAACGGCTTTGTAGAAGGTCTCTCTGTATAGTCAAGTTGTTGTAACTGGCTTTTATCTGATCACTTTCTTCAGTCAAATTTCTAAAAAATTTTTGTGACTGTTCATACTTTAAAATAAACAAGACACTCAGCACTATGATGACAGTCAGCAGGAGAACACACAGCAGCCCCAGACACAGTCAGTCTGTAGCATCTGTCACTACCTGAGGAGGACAAACAGACACAGAGACAGACTTTCTCATCACATCTTGTACATCTTCTGACTGAAGGACACAACTAAATGTGATTCTTTCTGTTAATGTCACACTTTTACTAGACCGAAATTCTCTCTCTCTCTCTCTCTCTCTCTCTCTATCTCTCATATACATAATCACATGCAATCACACACATTATGTATCAGTTCTACTCCTCACTTTTATTGCATTATATATTTATTTTGTTATATAAATCAAGGTTTCCTCATGTTTGTACAGTAAACCTTCTTTCATGTGATTCACCCAATCTCCAGTTTTACTGTAGGGATTAATTTCAGTCTTTGTCTGATAAAATATCCACTACTATGGTATTATTGGTCATCAAGCAGCACAGATCTGTCTGTCCTCATTCACTGCCTAAATATTTTATCTATTTGTTTGTTTATCTGTGTATTGCATTTTTGAGGACGTTTGTCAGAGAAAAAGTTGTCAGAGAATGGCGACGTGATCAGAGAATACTTTGTGTCTTACTGTTTCTCTTTTTACTGTTTTTCAGCTGGAGACAAAGTGAATTTGGCTGCTAATCTGTGGGGGAAATAATTTGGTAATAGACAATTTACAACATATATAGAAATATACACTCGTCCTGTGTAAGAAATATGTGTGTGTTGAGTTGCTGGGTTTCTTCTAGTGGAGGTGTCGTCTCTCTGTGTGTCGGTGTCTGTTGTTCTCACAACATCTACACTCATAAATATTCACCATCATCTCCACTCTCCCTCCTCTGTCCAGTTCACTTCCAGTTCACTCAGTACTGTTTACATTATCATAAATATTCACAGACATCTCCATTCTCTAACACACACTATCACACTGAATTGGTGCTATTGTCCCTGTATGTTTGAGTCAGTCTGTATGTCTGCACATTTGTCTTTGTGTTGCATGTGACTGACTCTTTGAGAGGTGTGATAAACGTTAACCACAGAAAGTCTAGCTGCCCATCACCTCACTCTGGCAGAATGTGCTCTTGTTCAAAAGGTCAGTTCTTTTCCACAAGCTGCTCTTAAAAGGACAAAGGACTGAGTTTGGTGTTTCAATTTAAGTATGAATGAACATGTGTTTATTTAGCGTGTGTGTATATGTGTTTGTGAATGTGTGCGCAAATGTGTTTGTGTTATAATTTCATGTTCTTATTTTCAGATTAAACTCGCAAGGGATATATTCATTCATTTTTGTTGTGTGTGACATTCTACAGTGGCAGAAAACTGCAAATGTCAGCATCAGACTCATTACGATATAAACACATCAGTGTAGATTTGTGGGACTACATTACCCATATCCGCCCTCTAATGTCCTTCATAATTGTCTAAATAAGATATTTAGCACCACCTAATTTAACAAAAACCTTCAGTGTAAGTGCAGTGTGACTTCCTTATTAGGACAGACACATTCCTCAGAAATGCAAAACTTATGCTTATAACGTTATCCATTGTCCAGACTCTGCAAAGTGTTCAATCCAATAATTAAATCCAATCCTGACACACATGCACACACAGACATGCCCCCCCCACCCCAGGGCAACTGTATAAGCATTGTGTATACACACAAAACATATTTACACTCATCCTGTGTAAGAAGTACCTGTGTGTTGAGTTGCTGAGTTTCTCTTAACGGAGGTGTCGTCTCTCTGTGTGTCGGTGTCTGTTGTTCTCACAGCATCTGCACTCTCATAAATATTCACCATCATCTCCACTCTCTCTACTCTGTCCAGTTCACTTCTTCCAATATAGTTTACATTATGATAAATACACACAGTCATCTCCATTCTCTAATTCTCTAACACACACTATTACACTGAGTTAAAGCTGTAGTCTCTGTATGTCAGCGCTTTCTATGTGCATCTGAACTTCTGTGTTTCTGTTGCATGAAACTGACTCTTAAAGAGGTGAGAAAAACATTAGTCACAGGAAGTCCAGCCCATCATGTCAGATGTCACTCTGAGAGAGCTCTTGATGTGCTCTTATTGTTGAAAAGTCAGTTCTTTTCTTCAGACTGCTATTGAAAGCACTACACTCAGTTTACAGCATCAGTATTAGAATATGTTTGTTTTGTGTGTGTGTGTGTGTGTGCGCGCGCGTGCGTGCACGTAAATATGTGTGTGTGTCAGAATTTCACGTAGTTATTGTCAGGTGAAACACAAAATTGACTTATTCATGGTTTTACTTTGTGACATTCTGCAGTAGTAGACAGCTGTAAGTGTCAGCATCAGAGTTACATTCAGTGATCAGTGCTGTACTGTCCACCCATTTCTTTAAGGGGGGGGGGGGGGTTAACACAAAAAAAAACCACAAAAAAGCTGAAACTGAATGAAACACACAATGGCTGTAACTGATGAGTGATCTTTGAAACTAAAGATTAAAATGTTCACTCACCCAGTTCAGATAACACATTTTGACACTCCTCTCTCTCTCTCAACAACTGGTCTCGCTCTGCAGTCAGGTTGTTGTAATTGATTTCCAACTGGTCTCTCCCTCTCTGGTCAGATTTTTGAAAATACTTTGTAACTGGTCTCTCTCTGTGCTTAGGTTATTGTATCTGGTTTGTAACTGGTTTCTCCCCACATTACACCAGACACACAGCGATATGATGACAGCCAGCAGGGGAACACACAGCAGCCCCAGACACACTGCAGTCAGTCTGTAGCATCTGTCACTTCCTGAGGAGACAAGCAGACAGACATTTTGTCACTACATCTAGCAAGTCTTCTCATTAAATGAGATTCATTAATGATACTGTAGATAATCACACTTTCACAAGCCTTTAACTCACTCTCTCTCTCTCTCATACACACAAACACACCAAATCACACACATTATGTACTGGTTCTATTCTTATCTAAACTCTTTCATGGCAGAAAGGCCGAATTCTTCCAATGGAACCCTGAGGATAATAACTTGGGTGATGTTTGACATAAAACAAGGTTTCCTCATTCTTTTAAGGTAACTTTCTTTCATGTACTTCACCCAGTTTCCTTATGGTTTTGTATAGTAAATATCCCCTACTGTGTTACTAATAGTAAATGAGTGGAACCAAATACAGCTGTTCTCATTCGCCATTAAAATGTTTTATCTATTAATTTACTTCTTGCAATTTTTCAACTGGAGACAAAATGAATATGGCTGCTATCAAATCAGGTTTGGTATCACATTTGTATCAGAAAGTTTATCCAGTGAATACAAATATACACTCATCCTGTGTAAGAAGTACCTGTGTGTTGAGTTGCTGGGTGGTTTTTTTTAGTGGAGGTGTCGTCTCTCTGTGTGTTGGTGTCTGTTGTTCTCACAGCATCTACACTCTCATAAATATTCACCATCATCTCCACTCTCTCTCCTCTGTCCAGTTCACTTCTTCCAATATAGTTTACATTATGATAAATACACACAGTCATCTCCATTCTCTAATTCTCTAACACACACGGTTACACTGAGTTAAAGCTGTAGTCCCTGTATGTTTGAGTCAGTCTGTATGTCTGCACTTCTGTCTTTGTGTTGCATGCAACTGACTCTTTCAGAGGCGTGAAAACCTTTGACCACAGGAAGTCTACCTGCACATCATCTCACTCTGACAGAATGTGCACTTAGTGTTCAAAGGTCAGTTCTTTTCCACAAGCTGATCTTTACAGCATAAAGTACTGAGTTTAGCGTTGCAGATTTGTGCATGTGTTTGTTAAGCATGTGTGTGTGTGTGTGTGGCTCTGTGTGTGCACACATGTGTGTAAACTGCTCTATAATTTCATGTTATTATTTTCTGCCAGTGTTGTTTTCATCCTCAAATCTGACATCCTTGTTCTTCAATACACGATTATGCTGAGTTACAACCATTGATATGACTCTGTTTTGTACTGAGTTGGTTTCTTATGCTTCTCTGTGAGTCTTACTGCCACTAAGCTGCTTTATATTCACTTTTTCACTGGCAGAGAGGAAACCACAAAACTAAAAAAAAAACAAAACATGTGAGGCATCTAGCTGAGAATGAGTTTAAATATGAACATATGTGTGAACTGAATGTCCAACTGAAACTGTCATTGGTGTAAAGACTGACCCCTTAATTGATTCTTTTCAAGTGTCTTTGACCCTGTCACCAGTTTCCTTTCTCATTGTGTCTGTCAGCGTCTCTTTCTCTCTCCTACTTTCTATCCACTTCTGTTTTTGAGTTTTTCAGTCCAACTTTCAGAATTCACGCTCTTAGCATTCAAAGGTTCTTTGTCACAAGCTGCTCTTTAAAGCACCCAGTTTCGTATTTCAGTGTACATATGTGTGTTTGTGTGCACATGTTGGTATTATAATTTCATGTCCTTATTTTCAGATGAAACAAACAAATGTAATATTCAGTCATTGGTTTTGTTTGTGACATTCTGCATTAGCAGAGACTGTAAGTATTAGTATCAGACTCATTACTGCCTCGGAAGTTGATTTGGATAAAATCAGCACGTCAGTGTAGATTCTTAAGACTACATTACCCATAACCCCCCTACAATGATCTTAACAGAAACTTAAATAACATGTCACTTCCTGTAACACATGAAAACCTGAACACTCTTGTGTGTGGGTGTACACGGTACACGCACGCGCACACACACACACACACACACACACACACATATATAGAGATGGAGAGAGGGATAGATAGATAGATAGACAGATAGATAGATAGATAGATAGATAGATAGATAGATAGATAGATCACCACACATATGCATACCTAAACACACACTCACCAAATTGTCATGACCCAAGTTCACAAGTTCTCACTATCCCCCTCTGGTGGGCATATAGAGTTACAATTTCATTGTTTAGTCACTGCCTTGTTCCCTTGGGTGCAATCAGTTAATTATTCAGTCAGTGTGTTCACCTGTTTCAGTAGATCAAGCACTGTTTTCTGTCAGTGTAAATACCTTTGTTTCTTTGTGAAGTCTTGGTTCCATCTGACCTTACGTTGATATATTTAAGTACGATTTGAACGTTCTGTCATAAAGCTTAGCTCACATGGAAGTCGGCTAACACCTCTCTGTCAGCACAGCAGACTGGAAAATTGTATCACATCAGACATATTGTAGCCAGCAAAGTCAACACATTAAATACCTGTAAGCTAAAGTTAGATAATGCAATTCAAGTTTTTCATTCTTTCCAATGGACAAAATTGAATCACATCCTGTTGCTATTTATAGCCATCTTCAAAAGACTGAACAATTAAATAAGTTTACTTTGACACAGCGCCTGCCATACACAAACACTGCTATATTTTAACACGAGTTACGCGTTGCACTACAACTGGCTACCTCAAGTGGTTCACTTCTCTCAAATGGTTGAGTATTCTTAAGAAGCTAACGTAAAACGAAACGCAAAACTGATACGCGGGCCGAATCTCTTGACAAATCTAAAACAATCAGGGGGCCGCACGATGTGGCCGGTACTTTGAGACCCCTGGGATAGAACAGGAGAAATCTAACAGTCTGGTGTTCTGCAAGTTTTGCAAGGATGCCCCCATGACATTCGCAGGCTCCTCTCTCTTTGTCTCTGGAAACCCGCATATGAGGCGCAATGCGGTAGTAAAACACAACGCGCCCCTGCGGCATTCACGCCGCGGGGACGTGTTCATTAACCGGTCATGGCCCAACATAACAAAACACAAAAAGAAACATGAAACACGAACATAAAAATACGATGAACTGAAAATAAAGTACTATTCTTTGAAATCCTGTTTCCTGTCAATTTTGTTTCAGACATTCTTAATCTTTCCGGTTGGTGCACTGGTGTGTTTAATTGCATGATAGTGATGCATTATGTTTAATTCTATAAAAATAAAACTGACCGGGCGCTCAGATTTTTGCCTGTTCTCCTAAATTTTTGAACTTGGGCACACAAGTGCTCCTTGGGGAAAAAAAGCAAGAGTAGAGCCCTGTATACAAGTATGATAACTTTCATGTAGTGTTCTACAGTCACTTAACCAGAACACCCTGCAAGCTTTTACCTCTGACTTGTTGTCGGGGGAGAGAGCGTTCTTGGTATTCAAAGGAACAAACTTATTTCTCGGTGTTGTGTGAAACATGTCTTACCTTTTGGTGATTAAATTTAACAGTGAGGCAAGGAGGCGCAGGAGAAAGACTGCACTGATGAGAAGGACAGTAATTGCTTTACTTGTACAGCAGGAGCTTGGTGTAAGTACAATACAGAAATTTTAGCAGCAAAATAGTACAAATTTGCCCAGTACAAATTTGCTGAATCCAATCCAGATGTGGGCCACATCTGTTGCCAAAAAGCCTTGCTAGCTGTACAAGAACAGGCTGTTTTTAGACTGTAAGCAGAGGATTTATAACAGCATGTTAATATTTAATGTTACTTCAAACCAAACAGAATGAAAAATCATGCTATATCAAGACTAGCCCAAAAAAAACCAAAACAAAAAAAAACAACAACATGTGATGTTATCATGTGACTTAACATTCTCCAGGGACCAAGTTAGGTGGCTTTAGCTGATACACCAGCTAACAAACTTACGTCTGTCATGGTAAGTGCTGCAGTTGTCAACATACGTCTCATGCGGATCCCTTGCCTTTGTCATCTCCACTGCTCATTCAGTTGGTGAGAAATAAGAAAATATGGAGATCCAAACAGTGCTAAAAATTCTTTGTTGTCCATTACTTCTTCAAATCTTTAGTGCTGTTTAGTAATGTTTCTGTTAGCTAACAAGCTAGGAGATGCTAGCTATAGGGAGACCATTCAGCATGAGAGATCAGAGGATTGAAGTGCATGAGGAGATTAACAACAACCAACAAAAAGATAAAAAGGCTGAAATACATTTCCCACAATCCACAGAAGTTTGATCATATTTATTTCAAAAGTATCTACAGGGTTCGTACGGTCATGAAAAACCTGGAAAAGTCATGGAATTTGAAAATAGCAATTTCCAAGCCTGGAGAAGTTTTGGAAAAATAAATAAACCCAGAACGTTTTGGAAAAGTCTGGGGAAATTTGCTTCACAGATAGGTGTTTAATAGAATATAGGTGGTTCAGTGGGGCTGTATCGAATGCCACTTCTTGCTAATCGAATTTTAGCCAAGCTTTTTTGAACGAAGCTTCAAATGTCTCTGACGTGACGTCATTGTTTCGGCCTGATGTTTCGGAATACTTGACTCAACTCAGTAATATGAAAAAAGAGATGATGAATATGAGGAACTACAAGTCACACTTTTTAAAAATGTAACACTCTTTAATAGACATTACTTACATCATCTGATCCAGAGCTCGCTGTCTTTGCTGTGTCGATGGTTGGCATTCCTTCCATAGTTGAGGATACCTAAACATTCAATTTACAATTTGGTATTTAGCAGACGCTTTTAGCCAAAGCGACTTACTGTAAGTGCACCAGTCAGATCCTATTGCCTCATAAACAGAGATCACAATAAGGCTGTACATTAATTACCCTCCGTATTACGCTCCTGGAATTCTGTGACAGTAAACGATAAACACGCTGCCAACCTCGGATTCCCTCAAAAGTTTAGACCAATTAAAGGGGCTCGTCTGGGAGTTGAACCCGGGACCTCTCACACCCTAAGCGAGAATCATACCCCTAGACCAACGAGCCATGAAACGCGGTTTTCCGAAGGGTGCAATTTTGGTGGCCCTGGCAGAAGGGGATGAAATTCTAAGACACTGACAACCTCGGTTTCCCGAGAAAGACAAGTTCAGGCCAATTAAAGGGGCTCGTCTGAGATTTGAACCCAAGACCTCTCGCCACCAAAGCGAGAACCGTACTCCTAGACCAACAAGCCATGAACTGCACGGTTCTGAAGGTTGAAATTTCAGCAGCCCTGGCAGAAGCAGGTGAAATTTTGAGGCAGTTTCCCACAAAAGACAAGTTCAGGCCAATTAAAGGGGCTCGTCCGGGAGTTGAACCCGGGACCTCTCACACCCTAACCGAGAATCATACCCCTAGACCAACGAGCCATGAAACATGTCCTTCCGAGGATTGAAATTTCGACGGCCTTGGTAGAAGGGGAAGAAATTCTAAGACACTGCCAACCTCGGTTTCCCGAGAAAGACAAGTTCAGGCCAATTAAAGGGAGGTTTGAACCCGAGACCGCTCACCACCAAAGCGAGAACCATACTCATAGACCAACGAGCCACCAATTGTTCTGAAGATTGAAATTTTGGCAGCCCTGCCAGAAGCAGATGAAATTTTGAGGTGGTTTCCCACGAAAGACAAATTCAGGACCTCTCGTACCCTAATCACGAATCATACCCCTAGACCAACAACCACAACTTTCCAAAGGCTGACATTTCAGCGGCCCTGGCAGAAGCAGTCGAAATTTTGAGGCACTGCCAATCTCGGTTTCCCAAGAAATACAAGTTTAGGCCAATTAAAGGGGCTCGTCCGGGAGTTGATTCTGGGACCTCTCGCATCCAAAGCAAGAATCTACCCCTAGACCAACGAGCCACGAAACACACTTCGCCGACGGTTGAAATTTGGCCCTGGCAGAAGCAGACAGAATTTTGAGATGCTGCCAACCTCGGTTTCCCGAGAAAGACAAGTTCAGGCCAATTAAAGGGGCTTGTCCCCCAGTGTCCCCCAAAGAGGTACAAAATCTCTCAAAAGCACGCTACAATGCTTTTAAATCTGGTGACACAACAGCATACAATGTTGCCAGATCAAACCTAAAAATAGGCATAAAAAAGGCTAAGGATATCCATATACAGCGTGTAGAGGACCACTTCAACAGCGCTGACACCAGGAGCATGTAGCAAGTCATCAGGGCTATCACTGACTACAAGGGCAACGCTGTCTGCCCGCACAGTGACGTCACACTGTCCAACAAGCTCAACGCATTCTTCGCTCGCTTTGAAACCGGCAATAATGTGACAAGTGCAAGAATCCTGGCCCCGGCCACAGAGGATGAACAGGTTTTCACTATGAATTTGATGAACAGCGCACGCTGTGGAGGGTCAACCCACGTAAAGCTGCAGGCCCAGACGGAGTTCCAGGACGGGTGCTTAAGGACTTGTGCTGATCAGCCAGCTGAGGTATTCACAAGAATCTTCAACCTTTCTCTACCTCTGAAGTCAGCCATCATAGTGCCAGTGCTGTATAAAACAAACATCAGCACTCTGAACGATTATCGCTCGGTTGCCCTCACACCAACGATAATGAAGTGCTTTGAAAGGTTGGTCCTCCTCGCCACATCAAAGCCATCATCCATGCTTCTCTGGACCCACACCAGTTCGCTTACAGAAGTAAAGTTAAAGTATCCCTCCTGAAAGATATTTAAGTAAGACTAAAATAGTCACCCATTTACAATTTACAAAGTCAGTCAGTTTAACTCTACTTAGAGTACTTTTTTTAGTAAGAGTACTTCTACTTGTACTTTATACAGCCCTGTTTGTGTGTATGTATGACATGAAGTGAGTAAAAAGTGAATGAAAAAATGCATTAAACAAAGACTCTCCATCAAAAACACTTTATTTAAAAGAATGCAAAAATATGTTTGGACATTGTGCTAAACGTTTCCCCAGCCAAAAAACCCCCAAAAAACATCACAGCCAAACAAAAGATTTAGTGAGTATATATCTCCAAAGTTAAAAGTTAAATTGAAAATATGTCCACTTCAGCAATACACTAAAACTGATCATTTACATTTGTTTAAACAAGCTTTAACACATTAGGACATTATTTCATCAAAGTGCACTTCAGCAGAGTACAATAAAGCACAGTTTAAATGTGCTTAGGTAACCATTATAACGAAGTTCCATTTAAAAGATCACCTCAGTGTGTCAAAAATACAGTTAATGTAATCCAGAACAGTGTGAAATGTAGTAATTTAAAACATACTTTTTGACAACATATTGAAGTATACTTAAAGCGCATGTAATTAAAATACATTCAATCAAAAACACACTCTTCAGATACTACTCTTATTACTCTTCAGATACTTCAAATATAGTACTAACACATTTAAGTATACTTCTTTTTCACAAGGGTATCCACTACTGTCCTGAGAAAAGACAGCAAACTCAATCCAACCAGGACAGGAGAAGAAGAGGGAGACACAGATTGTAAAGGAGGGCGGCCCCTTTAACTGAGGGCGGCCCCTTCCCTGTCCATGCAAAGCCATACGGACGATCAGCCAATCAGAGCACAGCGTACAACAGCAAGACGAAAGGGGAGAAAACAAGTTAGAGCAGGACACCAAATGGCAATCGTGAGAAGCCATTAAATTACCCTTGTGTAGTTAGTAAAGTGTTACACCTTTTCCTGTGTGCGTTCATGACTTTAAAGTAAGTACATTTGCTTACGAAGTTCTCTGTTACCGTGTGCTGTAAGCTTGTGTCGTTGTTACCCATGTTACTTCTCACTTACTACCGAGTACAGCGGGGATAGCCTCCCGAAGTTGTTTTCAGTTAGCGTAATTGTTTAGATGTTGTTACGCTTAGAGTAATATTTTCAGACATCCACCATAATCAGTAATGTTGAGAAATGAATATTATAACGCGTAGAGACGATTAATACGCATAAACTCTACTCTACGTGAATGTAAATATGTCCCGGTGTGTAGTATGCAAGCTTACGCTGTGTAACTGTATTGCGCCCCGTCTTGTATAGAAGTACGTCAGTTATGCCATTTCTGATTGCACGATTGTACATATCATAACCCTGTGTAGTTTGCTGTGTTGCTTGCCCAATGTTATGTGTCTGTATAGTGACAAAGTTATAATTGTATAATGCTGTATGTTCTGTCCTTGCCGGACGTAAGATTAACTGAAGGTATCCAGCTAGACAGACAGCGAACATGCGAGGGTAGATTCAAACTTCCTCTTTATTTTTTTTGTAAAACTGAAATAAACAGAAAATGATACAATCAGTTTCTTTCTTGGTAACAAACAACGCAGACAAGTTATATTGTCTCAGCGAAACAAAGTATATCTTACGCCTGACAGCGCAGCCTACCATCTACCATATAAACAGTAGCACAATTGCTAACATCATTAGCCTAGTAACGGAATTTTTGTAACCTTCGAAACCAACTATACAAACCAGCAACTTGTTGTATTCACATCAGAAACATTTCAAAACATAAAATGTCAAACTGTCAACACAGGATGACTACTTACAAACATATGTGGGCCAAAACTCCACCGAGTGAAGAAATCGCTTGTACCTCACAGACAAGTGGTTCGTTACTAAATTGAAGTCACATGACCACGAGCTTAACAAACAAAACTGCAGCCATAAGAGGGCGCCAAACCTATTATTTACATGAAATTAAAGCGTTACCAACACACTCCCCGCCTGGTATAATTAATTTTATACCACTCTTTTCTCTTATCAGTCTTTCTTGACAGGTTCCTTGCGGAGCAGGAGGACGAGCTGCGACACTGGACGTAAGTACACCCGTGGAGCTCCTTGCTTCACAACTCTAACCTCCACTTTTCTGATTCTTTTGTCTTGACTCGAAATGCTCTTGACAATGAGACCAACGGGCCATTCATTTCGTTTGGCTTGGTCATCCTTCAGTAAGACAATGTCTCCGACCTGGACATCACACTTGTCTTTGATCCATTTCCTTCTGGACTGGAGTGTTATCAGGTACTCTTGTCTCCACCGCTTCCAAAATGTATCAGCGAGACATTGAACATACCGCCATTGTTTCTTGTATAGGTCTTTTAGGTCAAACACTCCTTCGGGAGCCGGCGCAGCACCCGCTTTTTGTGTGAGGAGCATTGCTGGCGTCAGGACAGAGGGAGAGTCTGGGTCCGTGGTCACAGGAACCAGTGGGCGAGCATTCATTATCGCCATAATTTCTGCCATCAAGGTGGTGAGGACTTCATGAGAGAGACGAGTGGGGCCTGACTGGAGCAACAATGCATCCAGGATCCGACGGGTGATGCCGATCATCCTCTCCCAAGAGCCTCCCATATGGGATGAATGTGGTGTATTGAAGGTCCATGAGCATCCTTCCGAGCTGAGGTAATCTTGGATCTCGGGATCATCTGTGCAGATCTTTAACTCTCTACAGGCTCCGACGAAGTTGGTTCCACGGTCCGATCTGAGAACTTTGGAAGGGCCTCGTGTGGCAAAAAAACGTCTTAAAGCATTGATAAAACTTGAGGTGGACATGGATTCTACTACCTCTATGTGGACAGCTCGTGTTCCCAGGCAGGTAAACAGCACTGCCCAGCGTTTGTTCTCTGCTGTACCCCCTCTAGTTCGCCGTGAGACAACGCTCCATGGCCCGAAGACATCTAGGCCAACCCTAGTGAACGGGGGCTCCATGGCAAGTCTGTCCACAGGCAAATCAGCCATCTTTTGCTCCTCAGGCTTCCCTCGTAGTTTACGGCATGTGACGCACTCATAGATCACGCTGGAGACTAATTTCCTTGCACCGATTATCCACACACCAGCAGAGCGAAGCGCTCCTTCAGTGAAGTGGCGACCTTGGTGGGCAACATCTTGGTGGTACTGTCTCACCAGCAAGGTTGCCACATGATGTTTCTTGGGAAGTATAACCGGGTGTCTTTCATCATACGGAAGGTCAGCTAAAGATATCCGGCCTCCTACCCTCAACACTCCATCTCTGTCAATAAAGGGGTTCAGCCCCCACAAGGGACTTGTTTTGAAGACTTGCTCTCCTCTTTGCAGTTTTCTGACCTCATCCCTGAATGCCAACTGTTGGACGCTCCAGATGACCCGCAATTTGGCTTGTGTTTGTGGATTTTCAGGGTTTTGCTTTGGAGACTTGGACTTGCTCCTCGCTACACTGATGAGCTTTGCCATTCCTCGTATAAGCCGCTTCCAAGAAGAAAAACGTTCGAACCTGTGTGGACCAAAAAAGCTGTCGATGGCGTTAGTTGTGAAAACACTGATTTCTGGGCGAATCTCTGTGTCCTGCTCTGGTTCGACAAGATGAAACTTACTTCGTGTCAGTGGTGCAGACAACTGTTGGACTTGCCTCAGGAATGAGGGGCCGGTGAACCAGCTTGTTTGTTGCAGTAAGCTTGCTGTTATTGGCCTTGTTGCAAAGTCGGCTGGATTGTGGTCCGTTGAGACATGATGCCACTGTGTCGGAGTAGTGGACTTCCTAATTCTTGAAACTCTGTTAGATACGTAGACATAAAACCGTCGTGAAGTATTATGGATATATCCTAACACAATCTTGCTGTGTGTATAATACTTCACGGTTTGAAACCCAAGATCCATCTCTTGGCAAATGAGCTCTGCCATCTCTACAGCAAGAACTGCCGCGCACAGCTCCAATCGTGGGATTGTGTGTGCGGGTTTTGGTGCCAACTTGGCTTTTCCCATGACGAATCCGGTGAGGCACTGTCCCTGCTTGTCAAGAATTCGTATATAGGCAACAGCTGCAATTGCCATTGATGAGGCATCAGAGAATACACACAGTTCTCGGTACTGTGCTGAGGAAAGAGACAATGGAACATAAGGTCTGGGAATGTGTAAGAGCTCTACATCCAAAAGAGAGTCTTTCCATGCATTCCAATGCTTTTCTTTGGCAGGTGGAAGAGGATCATCCCAGTCACATGGTTCAGCGGTAAGTTCTCGGATGAGGGCCTTTCCCTGAACAGTAATAGGTGCCACGAACCCTAAGGGATCATATAAACTATTGACTGTAGAGAGTACGCCTCGCTTAGTGAAGGGCCTTTTCTCCTTAGAGACTTGAAAAGTGAAGGCATCCGATTCAAGGCTCCAGCTCAGACCGAGGCTTCGCTGCAGAGGTAAAGGGTCAGCCCCCAGGTCTAAGTCCTTGAGGTCCTTTGCTAGGTCATCACTGGGGAATGCCTCCATCACCTTGCTACTGTTTGAGGCGATTTTGTGTAGTCGTAAATTTGACTCTGCTAACATCATCTGTGTTTTTTGTAGGAGACTGATCGCATCTGTTTCGGTGGCGAGGGAAGTCAGACCATCGTCAACGTAAAAGTTCCTGGTGACGAACTGCTTTGCACCTTTGCCATGTTCTGTTTGTCCAGCTTGGGCAGCTCTTCTTAGCCCATAGATCGCCACAGCTGGTGAGGGGCTGTTCCCAAACACGTGCACCTTCATACGATACTCCGTAACCTCTTTTGCAAGGTCATTGTCTCGGTACCAGAGAAAGCGCAGGTAATTGCGGTGGTCTTCTCTTACAGTGAAACAGTAAAACATCTGTTCCACATCTGCTGTTATGGCTATGGGCTCCTTTCTGAACCGAATCAGGACACCGACTAGACTGTTATTTAAGTCTGGGCCACTTAGGAGAACATCATTCAATGACACACCTTCGTATTTGGCGCTTGAGTCAAAAACCACCCGTATTTGTCCAGGCTTTTGCGGGTGGTACACTCCAAACAATGGAAGGTACCAGCATTCGTCATCAGGCTTTAAGGCAGGTGCTAGCTCTGCTTGCTGACTGTCAAAGATCCTCTGCATGAATTTAACAAAGTGATCTCTCATGTCTGCCCTCTTGTCGAGGCTGCGTCTGAGGTTGTAGAACCGTTTGAGAGCCTGGTCTCGATTGTTTGGTAGTCGCTGCCTGGGTGTTACAAAGGGCAGGGGAGCAACCCAGCTGTTTGTCTCGTCTTGATACATCTCGTCTTGCATGACTTTGAGGAAACATTCATCCTCTAGTGAAGGTGCTGGCCTTTCATCATCCTCCCTCCTGACAAACACTGTGTCACCGAGGCTGTCTGTTTGGATTCTGTGGTAAGTATCTCTGTGGTTTCGTGTGGTATAACCCAGTTGGTCTGCAGTCAACTTCTCTTTTGCATGTATACTGTTGACGCATGGACTGAGATATGATGGTCTTCCATTAAGTAACATGTTGGTTTTATAGGTCATCACAGAGGCTGGCTTGTGTGTGCGTCCCAAACAGACGTCTCCTATAACAACCCAGCCGAGGTCGAGGCGCTGGGCGAATGGCGCATCCTGCGGCCCGTTGCGCTGTTCTCTCACTTTGTGCAGTCTCAGCACGTCTCTTCCTAAGAGCAGAAGAATTTGTGCCTTTGTGTCCATGGGCGGGATCTTGTGCGCAATGGCCTTTAAGTGAGGATGGTGTTGCGCAACCTCAGGAGAGGGTATCTCAGACCGGTCCTCAGGAATCATGTCACATTCCAACAATGGGGGTAGAGGTATTTTCACATGACCATCTATGGACTCGATGATAAAATGTTTTGCTCTCCTTCCTTCCATTTCCATAGTGCCTGAGCACGTCTTGAGCGTGTAAGGTTCTGTGCCTCCTGTAACACTGAAAAGGTCAAAAAATTCTGAGCGTGCAAGAGAGCGGTTGCTCTGATCATCTAAGACTGCATATAATTTGACTGCCTTCTCCATCTGGCCTAATGGATACACCTTGGCAAGGCAGATCTTGGCACAAGACCTAGGGCTACGCCGGTCTCCACAGACTTCCGTGCACATCACTGTTGCCGAGGTTGAGGTTTCTCTCACTTGAGGCTCCCCGCCGTGCTGTTCCTCCTCTGGGGGTGGTCTGATGTCGTGAGGGGCCGGGCCAGGATGTAATGCCGTATTGTGTCTGTCGCTTTCACACTCTTTACAGCTGATTTTAACTGTACAGTTCTTTGCCAGGTGTTTGGTGGATGCACAACACCTAAAACAGATGTTCTTCTCTTTCAGGTATGCTTTTCTTTCTTCAAGAGGCTTGCTCCGGAAGCTGCGGCATTTTCTGAGAGGGTGCGGCTTCTTATGGAGGGGGCATTGCTTGTCCGGGTCCCCACACTCTTCGGATTCCTTTGCTGCGGACTCATGTGAGACATCTGTCTTTCTCACTGATATCTGTGTTCTGTTGTTGTTCTTCACAGGTCTCTCAACTTTCCCCATACACACCGATAGAAAGGAGAAGCTGGGGTCATTTCGAATTCTAGCCTGCTCTTGTATGAATTTCGAAAAGGCAGAGAAAGGTGGAAATGTAACATCATGATCCATTTTGAACTTGGACGCCCATGAAATCCATTTCTCTTGCAGTGCATACGGTAGCTTCTCCACTATGGGATTGATGCCACGTGCTGTGTCTAGGAAGGCAAGTCCAGGTGAGTAACCTTCTGCTTTAGCAAGTTCTAGCTCGAGTAAGAGGTCTCCTAATTCTCTCAGCTTGCCATTCTCTCTGGCAGATATTTTTGGAAAGTCTTCAATTTTCTTGAAGAGGGCATATTCTATTGCTTCAGGAGCTCCATACGTTTCTTCTAAACGCTGCCAAACCAGTCTGAGGCCTGCTGTGACATTGTGAACTTGTGCAGAGCTGACTCTCCTCGCTTGCTCTGACGACTGTGGCCCTAGCCATTTGATGAGAAGGTCAAGTTCCTCTCTAGGTGAAAAAGACAAGTCTCTGGTCACATTTAAAAAGGAGGATTTCCATCCTCGGTAGTTTTGTGGGCTGTCATCAAATTTTTGTAAAGTGGCTGACACCAGCTCTCGTTTCATTAAATATTTTGCTACGTCAGTCACAGTTGATGCATCATGGCAGGTAGGTGGTGATGACCTGTGTGGTTCATAATGGCATACTAGACTTGGGTTTGTTGCACATGGAGCAGGTTCTGAGTTATGGTGATTGCTAGGAAGGTGTTGCTGAATCAGCTCCTGATACGTGCTGATTGGTCCTCCTGATAAGTCTTCTTCTTTCAAAACAGGTGCATAAGGCGGAGTTGGTTGTGCGACTGTGTTTGTATTTTCTCCTGTGTAATATGATGACGGCTGTATGGCATTTGACGCTGATCGATTTGTTACTTGGTTATTTTGTGCATCTGATTGACTGTCAACATAGTCTTGGACTCTTTGCTTATGATCTGCAGAGGCAATTGAAAGATGTTCAAATTTGTGGTGTTGTGGCTCCTCGTACTGAGCTGCAGCTTCAAAGATCTCAGCTTCAGCTGATGCAGCAGCAGCCATTTTCTTTACTTTAAGAACATGAAGTTGAGCTTGAATCTGCGCTTGTTGTTTCATAGCTTCTGCTTCTTGCTCCGCATAGATCAACTGCGCTTGTGCAGCCTCTGCTTTGGCACGCGCTCTGAGCGCTGCAACGCTTGCTGATGACCTACTGGATAGCTTTGATGAGCTAGAACAACGGGACCTTGTTGTAACAGACTCCGCTGTAACATTCTTTTCAGTGCGCTCCATCTGCTTAATGTGGGATTTGATGTCTGATGGCTTCGACATAATGTATACAGTAACTGTCTTCGAGTGATGGTGTCCGCTGAGTAATATGTTTTTTTACTGTTCTGTCCTTGCCGGACGTAAGATTAACTGAAGGTATCCAGCTAGACAGACAGCGAACATGCGAGGGTAGATTCAAACTTCCTCTTTATTTTTTTTGTAAAACTGAAATAAACAGAAAATGATACAATCAGTTTCTTTCTTGGTAACAAACAACGCAGACAAGTTATATTGTCTCAGCGAAACAAAGTATATCTTACGCCTGACAGCGCAGCCTACCATCTACCATATAAACAGTAGCACAATTGCTAACATCATTAGCCTAGTAACGGAATTTTTGTAACCTTCGAAACCAACTATACAAACCAGCAACTTGTTGTATTCACATCAGAAACATTTCAAAACATAAAATGTCAAACTGTCAACACAGGATGACTACTTACAAACATATGTGGGCCAAAACTCCACCGAGTGAAGAAATCGCTTGTACCTCACAGACAAGTGGTTCGTTACTAAATTGAAGTCACATGACCACGAGCTTAACAAACAAAACTGCAGCCATAAGAGGGCGCCAAACCTATTATTTACATGAAATTAAAGCGTTACCAACACACTGTATAACTAATATTATGTATATCTGCCTTTTGTTCAGACCACACACACACATATACACATACCCACAAATACCTCCAAACCTGCAAAGTGGTCAAGACTATGCCAATACCCATTAAACGAGTTTAAAGGATCAGATGTGCCCTGTTTTCCTGTGTTCTGACTGACACTCCGTGGCGACGGCCAACCACCACCCTTGAACCAGTACACACCCTCCACCACACAGATGCCCAACTGC
This sequence comes from Chanos chanos, assembly GCF_902362185.1. Taxonomy (NCBI): domain Eukaryota; kingdom Metazoa; phylum Chordata; class Actinopteri; order Gonorynchiformes; family Chanidae; genus Chanos; species Chanos chanos. Next base: position 17,527,965 of record NC_044505.1, read on the forward strand.
ACAAGAGGATAAATACATCAGACTCTGTAGTTTTAGAACCAGATATCTCACAGGTCCTCAGTTGGCTGCTTCTTTACACATCAAACACCAAATCTCAGCATCATCTACAACAGTGAAAAGATGACTCTGGGATGTTCGCCTTAAAGAAAAAGCCAAATCTAAAACAGGCCAATGAAAATGGGCAAAAGGACACAGGTGTTGGACAGTGGATGACTGGGAAAGAGTATTGTAGACAGATGAGTCTAAGTTTGAGAGTTTGGATGAAGGAGGAGAACATATGTGAGACACAGAGCAAGGGACAGGATGCTGGAGGAGTGTTTGATGCCTTCTGTCCAGCATGGCGGAGAAAATTTAATGAGTGAGAGTGAGTGAGTGGGCTCTTGTGGGAAGAGTTTCACCACAGGGTCAGAGAAAAATACCCTACAAGGCAGTCTCACCTCTGGGAAGAGCTACAGAAGGCTTTTGCTGAAATTTCCCCTGAATATCTTCAAAGCCTGACAACTAGAATGCTAAAGGTATACAAAGCTGTAATTGTAGCAAATGGAGGATTCTTTGATGAATGCAAAGGCTGATGAATAGAACAATTCCATGAAATAAAAAGAATGATAATATTATGACATTGTCATTGTAATTTCTGATCAATTTAATGCTACAATGGTGAGTGGAAGTATCAGTTTCCATCAAAAATATGAACATTTCTAGGTGATTCCAAACTTATATACATGTTTGTACATGATGTGTAGTGCCACCCATAGGAATTGCTGAGATCTACAACTCTTGCTGTGAATATGAATGCTGATCAGTGAACGATGCCATGTCAAGTTCATACTTCTGGCATAAGCTTTAATTAAAAATAATCTTATTCACTGTCAAATAATTAATTACAAGCTAATAAAGTTTACCTCACGATGTTCCTCAATGACATACAAAGCAGTTTAAACCAAAATGTACTTAGTTTCTCCTGAATGACCATAAATACACACAGACAGCTCTGTTGTCTCAAAATACTATTGTTTTGCTCTTTTCCCTCTGTTAGAAATTCAACCCCCCCACCCCCTTTTCTGTTTGTTTCTTGGGTTTTCATTGGGTTTCACTTTCTCTTGGCAAGTGTGTTGTTTATGGATGAGATTTTCATGTTTTGAGCTGGCCACTTGAGGGGGCCAGAAGAAGACCAGACTGACACTCTCACATCCACCTGTTCATTAGTTAATCACTTCATTATTTGTTCATTGCTCACACCTCTTTACATTCCTCCTGGGGCATTGTTTGTTGCCTAGTCATATGGAAACTGAAATAATTTTTAGTTTACTGATATTTACACTCATCCTGTGTAAGAAGTACCTGTGTTAATTTGCTGGGTTTCTCTTAATGGAGGCGTCATCTCTCTCTGCATTGGCATCTGGGACTATTACAGCATCTGCACTCTCATAAATATCCACCATCATCTCCACTCTCTCTACTCTGTTCAGCTCACCTCTCTCAAGCACAGTTTCTCCATTGTCTAATTTTCTAACACAGTTTTCTAATTTTCTGTTACACTGAGTCAATGCTGTAGTCTCTGTACTTCAGTGTTCACTCTGTGTATCTGCACTTCTGTTTTTGTGTTGCATGTGAATTGACTCTTTAAGAGGTGAGAAAAACGTTAACCAGAGGAAGTCCAGCCCATCATCTCACTGGAAGAATATGCTCTTACTTTTCAAAAGTCATGTCTTTTCTTCAGGCTACTTTAATGCATTGAGCCCAGTTTAGGGCATCACAAAAAGGATCATTCAGCTAAGAGTTTTGTCAAATCTGAAGATTTAAGTTAAATACTGTTGACAGGGTTGCAATGTGCTTTCGCAATTTGGTTGAGGTCAGGGCACCTGGATTTTTCGCACCACAATCTTTTGCAAAAGTGCAGATACAATCTGAGACCCTCAAATGGGAAAAGGCAAATGGCCGAGCAAACAGGTCAAAATTGTCTTTTGGCATTCCACACGCCTCTCTCTTCTCCACAAGGAGCGCCAATGAAGCCAACATTCTGGGAGTAAGCAAGATGGGAACTTTGTGTCCTCTTTTCCCACGAGTCTCAGTTCTTGAGAAGAATCTGCATAGTTCTTTCTCCAGCTCAGAGAGGGCCCAGTCTACATCTTCATGATGACCTGTGGTGTTCCTGGACAGAAAAGCTGATAAAGGCATACATGACACCTCTCCTTCTCTGTGGCGGTTAAACAGTATGATTTCAGTCAGAGATATTTTTGCTAGGCAAGACCAGGTTTCAGGGGAGCATTCTCCTGTTAACTGACTGATGCACTCCTGCCACTTTCGATCAAGGTATGCATGCAGTTTTTGCACGTCTTTGGTAAATGGCAATATTGTTGGAGCGTTCCACTTAGCTTGTTCAATATTTCTTGCAGCCGTTGCCAAAACTAAATAATTCCAATGGGCTGCATGCACTTTCTGGACGCTGATGGCTTGCTCCACTAACTTGCTGTTTCCTGTAATCCTTCCATTGCTTTCCAAAAGCTTACTTATTTTCATCAAACTGTGTCCAAGTTTGAGTGCCAGGCTGGTTGTTTTGTAGGTGTTCACTTCACTGTTGTAGCCACAAGTGCATTTCACAGCTTTAACGGTCTCCATGCATTGCTTTGGATCAATGAGATCCTCAGTTTTCTGCAGGGAAGTTATCCTCCTAGCACTGACAAGAAGTCTTCCCAGCTCTTGCAACTTCTGTCGGATGTGTTCATGCCTCTTAACATCTGCTTGACATTTATGAAACATATGCTCCACAACCTGCATGATAATCCCATCATTTTTAACAGCAAATGTGATATCATCGTTAATCATGTTGCTGATCAGCTTCCAAAACCCCGTGCTGGTATTAGGTGGCACAGGTTCGGGAAAGGCACAAAGAGACTGGACATGGTTCTTTCCAGGTTTCGTGGCAACACCTTTAGGTTTAAGTCTGCAGATTTTTATGTGTCGCCAAAGTGCCCTCCTGGTAAATAAACCTTGGCAATATATACAGTACATATAGGCCTTGCCCTCAGTTGCTTGAGGAGGCTGTTTAGCAAGAACCAGAGTCCCCTTGCCCGTCTTAAGTACGGTGGCATTGTAAGTAAAATTCCCATGGTTGCGGAAATGATCTAACTGTAATTTCAGTTCCTTGGAGCCCTTTGGAAACTTGCAAATGCAACTTCCCTTTCACTAGCGTGAACATATTCTAGATGCCTTGCTTTTTTTGCAATAGGGGTTACAGCAGAATAGCCAATAATGTTTCTTGCTGTATGATCTGGATCCATCTGCATTTTTTGTCACTGGTGGGACAGTGACAGTATCCTCAGTTTCAGTCTTGTCGGGACTATGACAGGTGTCTTCATCCTCAACTTCCATGTTTTCAGGGCCGGTACTTTCTCCGTCTCTCAGGTCCATGTTCAAATCAGTCACGCTGTCAGGGAAGGGTGGACTTTGTAGATTCTTTATCAACTCAGAAGAGTTCCCTCTCCGCTTTGGCTATTCCAGGATTGTACTACAGTCTGGGCTACTCTGTTTGCTAGACTGAGCGACAAATTCCTCTCCACTGTCTGATGTTGATTCAAAGAGTTAATCAGTCTTCTGGAATTCCTTCATTCACCTATAAATTAACGGCACATGATTACAAATATAACCAGAGGTATCTGTCCTACCTCCCTCTTAGATATAATAGTGACCTCAAACTGACCAGTTACATTTTTAATCTCGATTTCAAGCAATTACTTGCAAAAATATGTTTATTCTGTTTAAAGAACAAATATATCTGTGTGCTGACGTATGAATCTCAGCTGCACAACTTACAAAGACACGTTTGGTCCTACTCAGCCTTGGTACAGGAATGTCATCTTGATCAGATTCAGATGGATTAGGTTCGATTCTTGCTCCAATGCAAGCACTTTTGGAAATCTGAAATCATAGATTAAAAATAGAGGCCCTCCATTAACAGAGCTGACTTTAAGACTATAAAGCTAAAGTCCTTCAGGTTGGAATGGAAACACTACACAATGTATGCTTGTGGGATGCTGAACTGGTGGCAATGGTGGTACTGCTCCCATAACCATTACCTAGCATACAGAAACCAGCAATTTCGCTGTGCCCTGTGAGTGTGGTTAAATATCACATTGAGAGGACTCAAAATATTACCATTTTTAATAGATTTCAATAATACCATGCTATCAACTGATATAAGTTAAGAAAAACCCAAGCTATCTTTATATCACTTTGGTTGTGCACAACTGGGTAATGCTACAGATGGTTCTTTTTGAAATCTCTACAGTCTGTAATGTCTCTTTAGAGCCTGTGCCACACAGATACACACATATTTTTGTCCAAGAAATATGGTGTGAGGACAAATCACACACGTCAAATGAACGTGTCTACAGGGGACTTCATTCTCACAAAACTTCCCATTTCATCTTGACATGGGCTCACACACACTCTTAGCTGGAACAGACTGAGTGGGGACAACGTGAGGGGTATTCTATCTAACTATTTATCACACCCTTGGCACTCTTTTCATGGAGCAAACTTCACTCTTCCTGTACTGTTCCTTCAGAAGAGCTAAACCGTCAAGTTGGTCAAAACCATTCTTGTCAACTTCTGGCTTTAAGCTATCTATACAATATGCTAAAGCCATTGTACTGCAGTAGAACCAATGACATCAGTGCATTTCCAAGTTGAAATAGTATCTCTCATCATATCCACTTACCTTCTCCATGACTGCTGGGGGTTTGGCTTTGGTAAGTCCAACACTCGTAGATGCTTTCAGGGCAATTTCCCCGCTGGAGTACTTAGCATCTTCACCACCTGGCATTTCCCCTTCAGGTATCTGCAAACATGAGTTTAACTGCAAGTTGGAATCATTTCTCATCATGTGCAATTTCCTTCTCCAGGCCCAGTAAGGATATTCGATGTATGAATTTATGACATATAAGAAATGTACGTTTGATGCAAACATTTCTCTTATGCATTTCTTTCTGTCATCAATTTAGAGGTCAAAGTTGCTCTTTTGTTAGAGAAAATAACCAACCTTTGTTTTTTGCCATGGCAAGTTTATCCCTCCATTATCATATGTACTTTCTTCTCCAGGATTTATGTCCATCAGAGCAAAAAGGCAAAGATATGGCTTTCCATTGGCCTCGGTTTTTTTCATTCGGCAATTAGGATGTTTATGGTCATCACTGACCAACCTTCCAAAGGAGCCATCATCCTTGGCAGCATCAATACTGTTTGGAAAAACAAGAGGAAAGAAAAGAACATGACTAATATGTTAATTGACTCATACAGCATTAATGGAGCTAAGAGTTCTTAATTGAATGATGGGCTACTTACCACCATATTTTTCCTCTCCACTTAAAGTCAAACATAAAGACAGTATATTTACTATGGTAGAGCCTCCTGCTTCTCTGAGATTCTTTCAAATCAATCAACTCTCCTCTATACTCCACAATCCCCTTTACGGAATGGAGCTGTGGCAAATACTCCACGACCTGTAAGGAAAAGTCGCAGGCCTGTGATCAGAGATTTATCACTGGTGAGGGACTCGCCAGGCGTACGTGATGTTCGGAAAACTTTTTAATAATCTTTTCGCACAGCAACACACTGTTTTCAAGCTAACTCTCTCTCTCTCTCTCTCTCTCTCTCTCTCTCTCTCCCGCTCTCTCTACTCTCGCGCATCTTTTTTTCAACATGACCAGTCTAGTGCGCCCCCATCTCACTAGAGATGTCACAGGTGCCTGTCTGAGCCTTGCTCAAATACATATATTAAAAAGAACAAAAGTTACATCAAAATCGTATGCAATAAACTTACGTTCACAAACACACAAATAACAAAGAAATAATAAAAGGGGGGGGTGTCCCTTTTAATGTGCTTATTCCTATGAGCCCCACAGGGGCTTGAGGATGGCTAACACAGTTTGTGCATCAGATGGGCCATAGCCTGTAACTGCACACCAAGAAGCTGTGTGTACAAGGTAGGTGTTTCTAATAAAGCGGTCAGTGAATGTATATACATATTGTAGCTCATTTCCGCAAGCTAAGCTGAATACACTCCAAACAGTTAACAACTTTCAAAACAGCTAGTGCACTCAATCACAAGAGAGAAATTCAGTGTAAAATAAATATAGCTTCATATTTTGGACAATATGCCTACCATTATAAAACTCACTGATCTGCGTTAAACTGTTCATCAGTGTTGCCAGTTATACAGCGTAAATAATATTGAAACACTAAAGATGTCAGCAGTCCCTCTCAGCGACAAAGTCTGAATGCCTGAAGCCATGCTAGGTCTGGACATCTGGTTGAATATTTCCTCTAGCCTCTCAAAGGAATGGGCTGTGATTGGCCATGATCAGTCACTGCAAAAGGTGGTCTGACTACATTCTCATTTTACTTTTCCCTCTAACACCCACCACAGGTAATGTAATTTTCACTCCTCTTACTGCAGCAGCTTCTCTGCTATCCTATCCTCATGCCGTCTCAACTCCTTTGACTGGGATTTGGTGAACTTGAACTTCCTTTCATATATTCTCCAGGTAGCACGTAGTTCTGAATTTATACAAGCAACCGGCAAGCAAACTCAGTCTAATGGGAATCTCAAGCATTGCCTACTGAAACACTATATACGTCTGATTAAAACGTTAAAATATCAGTCTGTTATTAAAATTAAATTTACCAACTATTTTTCAGATATAAGTTACGTTAACAAAACAAACTTGCTTACCTATTTGTGCGTCTGCTTCTCGCCGGTTGAGACTAATTACCAAGATGTGTAGTTTTTGCTCCAGATCCCTCAATGGTTACGACGGTGAAAAAGACTACAAAATGGCTGAAGGAGTTTGTACAGTTTATTTTGCAACCCATATCATTTGCATTGTAAGACCACGCTATATATTCAATACGAAGATTTTAAACGCACGCCGTCACAGATCTGCAACCATGTTCTAAACAAATTGTTGGTAATAAAGCTTATGAATTAGAAAACCGACAAACGTTCGCTAGCAACAGTATAGCTGGCTAGTTCGTGAATTAATTAGTCAATATTAATGCTCAAGTCAACAACGTGATCGCAACACATGTTCAGTAAAACACATTATGTTAGTGCTATGTCCTGAACTACCAACTAAACACTGCACACATAAGTAGCCGTAAGTGGTTTGTGGGCTAATTTTGCATTGCTAAATGTTAGTTTTTCAAATACAGACAAGTGCAGTCTTGTTATCAGAATCAGAATCGCTTTATTTGCCAAATGTGCAATGTACACAGGAATTTGACTTGGTGGCACAGTGCAGTGCAACATCAACTCCATCCTCAAAAAGGCCCAGCAGAGGATATACTTTCTGTGGCAATTGAGGAACTTTGATCTGCCACAGGAGCTGCTGAGGCAGTTCTACACTGCAGTCATCGAATCTGTCCTGTGCACATCCATCACGGTCTGGTTTGGTGCAGCCACAAAACAGGATAGAAACAGACTGCAGTGAACAGTGACGACAGCAGAAAGAATCACTGGTGCTCCCCTGCTCATTACAGATTGCTCTCACCTGGGACATGACCTCTTTCAACTCCTCCCCTCTAGTAGGCGCTACAGAACCCTGTGTACCAAGACTACCAGACACAGGAGCAGTGTCTTCCCTCATGCCATCACCCTCATGAACAAATGACCAGCAGTCTCACCTGCTATGCATCACTACTCCTGCTCTACAGACTGTTATTACACACTGCTCACATCTACAATTACCTACTGTTCAATAATCATACTTCCATTCCCATTCCCATATGTGATGCACATGAGTTCTTTTGTCTTGTCTTGTTTTGTTTTGTTTCATTTGCATTACCCTCATACATATGCACATGACTGTTGTTCATGTACATTCTGTTACTTAATGCACATTACTGTTGTTTGTACTACCCACATATGTGACGCTCATTTAATGTCATACCTACCTGGCTTGCTTGGTATATACTGCTTGAATATAACATCATAAATTAAGCGAGTTGCTGCTTGTTAGCAGTCATATTGTCACCAGTACTGAATGCATCTTACACCATTAATCCCTCATCTTGGACACATTCTTGATTGGCCCTAGTTCATCTGTGCACCGACGTTCCTGCCTATAGGCTGCGATATGAAATTTCATAGAATGAGAAATTTGAGGGAACTGATTTTGGGCCATGGTCCTGCTGAAGCTCAGGCAGCCATCTTGCGTTTTCCAGAGCGTAAGTGTTCACCTCTAGATTTGCAGCGACCTGCTCAGACTGGAAGGCCTGAAAAACAGAGTAGCTCCCTTTCAGTTATATCTTTCCACATAGTATGACAGTCAAAGAGGGTAACACAACAGAAAGACAGCTGTGGCAATGGTGGCCAGTTTTCCCAGCTCAGTGTGCTGACACCTGTACACTTATACATCTCCTCCATGTTAAATCATTCATTTCTAATGATGCCACATGCTACTATAAGACAGTATACAGGTTTTAAATAAAGAGGTGTGAAATTAAATATTTTTATGTATAGTATGTTTACAAGATACTCCTCCCCAAATTTTTATATAGAATGTGCTAGAAGCAGATACCAGTCACACTTTGTATAGAATATTTAACAGCATATACTGCTCTTTCCAGGTGTCAATATTGATGACAACCTACCTCAAAAGGTAATGTTTTAAATTTGCTCATGGTTTCTTGGCCTGATTTCTCCAGAGTCTCTGCGAACTTGTAGAAACTGCTCCATGCTGACCATTATAAGAAGTGAAAGCAGTGTAGCTGAATGGTAGAGCATGTGATTGAGGGTTACAATCGTCCTGGTTCAGATCTGCTTGCTGCCCTCTATTTTTTCAGCTTCTTGCTATAACTGACATTGGTCTTTTTGCTCTATAACAATATGCTCTCTTTTATCCGGTCCTGGGCGCCTAGATAACGAAACACTCTCTACTCCGGCTTAGTATTATAACACCTCATACTAGTCCTCATTATGTTGCTGTCATTCTGTGCATGTGGGGGTATAGCTCAGTGGTAGAGCATTTGACTGCAGATCAAGAGGTCCCAGGTTCAAATCCAGGTGCCCCCTCATTTTGAGGTACTTGCTGTGCGTAAGGTATAGTGGAATGACAGTAACACTGGTCTGTTTACTCTATAGCAGTAACAGGTTTACTCACATTCAGTCCTGGATGATCAGATTCCTGACCAGGTGATTACATTTATTTGAAACAAACAAAAACCCTGTGTTCTCTCTCATGGTCCAAGGAGCTCAAACAGTTGATTACCTGTATTAAGACCAGTTTGTCACAGTGGTTTTATCTGTCACATTAGATTATGTGTATTAAGACCAGTCTGTCACAGTGGTCCTATATGTCACAGTGGATTACCTGTATCAAGACCAGTCTGCCACAGTGGTTGTATCTATCACAGTGGATTACCTGTATAAAGTCACAGTAATTTCACATGACTGTGGTCAGGGAACGACATGGAGGGGCAACATGGAACAGTGCTTCCAGGAAGGCTACAAACCACAAGAGTTTTCAGTTCCCAAGTAGGATATGGAATCATAAGCCCATTTTAAAGCATTGCAGAGTGCATAAATGTCCATTATCCACCTGGATGGTCCATTTCTGGTCCATGATTTTGTTAAAGAATAATATATATTTCATATATATATTATTGAAATATATATATTAGATATATTATATTATATTATATTATTATATATTAGAGTGAAATATATAATATATATTTCACTCTAATATTAAATCATTGTTTTTTGTTGTGGAAATGACTGTTGCCATATTTTTTCAAAATCTCATGATATTTTAGCCTGTTAAGTCAGTTTTAAAATTAGCATTAAATATACACACAAAAAAACCCCCAATATTAACAGAAATTTGGCCAGTTGTTTTAACATTCATATGGAATATGAGCTGTTTGGAGATAACACCCAATAAACATATTCCCCATTTAACTCATATTTACCTTGATTTTTCCTCTTACCCCCTCTAGAGGTCACTCTTTCCTCCAGCCACATGTTCCCTTGTTGAGTGGCTGTTGCTATGGTTACCAAGTATACAAACCCTAAAACATGATCCTAGAATTCTGTTTTGTACAGTGTGGTGGAAATGACAGTGAACCCAAGGGACAGGTGTTCTTTTTATGAAAAATACAAGAAAATGTGAAGAAATATTACTATACGTAGTATATTTTGTTAAAATAGGCATTAATGTCCAATGTGTATTTGAACTCCACATTATTTAAATATTAAATTCAAAATTAAGCAGGATTGAAGGCAATATAGTAAAAACCATACATAGAAGGCCTCTTATCACATAGTAAAATGAATGACTGAGCTATTATTTATTTATTAGAAGTTCCTCTTGGTGTGAAGTAAGTGTGATAAAAGTAAAAATGTAGAAATGTTCTTTTGTTTTTCTTATTACTGTCAGGGACACAAAAATGACCATAGTTGAAGAATCACCCTTACATTTTAATTTTCTTGTGATAACATGTTATTTTTCTCAAGATCACGAAATAACAAAACTTTGTTTTCCCGTGATAATGACATAATTAATTCTTTATCACAGGGTTAGGGTTAGTTGTTAGTTGTTTTCTTGAGATTTGAATTAATAAAGAGGCCCACAACCTGTTTCCTCTGTTCTTTTGTTAAACAGAGCACACAGTCTAGTTAACACTGTGTCTTCAGTGTGTGTTTCTTTAGCATGTGGTCATTGTGGAATGTTGTGGACCTGTAGAATAACTGGACAATGTGAAGAATTCATAGACATTGTAAGACTTGGTGAAGGTGATTTATAATCAGTAAATGCAGTTATAAATGGTTGTAAATCAAGTTTTTAAGCTTTAATGACATCTCTGCGGAGTCACAGCAATCATGACAACAATTTTAGAAAAAAAAGTTGAAGTAAAAGAGAGAACTCTCAAGAACACAACAACAGCAACAACAACAACAACAACGACAAAATGTCTTTAACTTTGTTAGAACTAATATATGAATATAAAATAAAACATGAATTGCAGATATTAATGCATATAAATACCATTATTCTTATTTCTTTTTTTTTTCCCGCCCAAAAGCAAAAACTGTGAAAAGTTCATGAGAAGAAAAGGTGTGTACTTAAATTTGTCTAATTGTGTGTTGATATTTTCCTCTCACAAATATATTTAATTTTGTCGTCACATGATACATCATTCCAAGCGTCAGGTCTGTCAAGAAGAGCACAGTTCTCATCTCTTAAGAATCCACGGTTATTAGGCTCCCCTTCACCCCAGTACCTGAAATAACACAGAGAATCAGTCTGTTTAATGTATTTCTCATACTGAACAGTAGACTGAGGGTTAAGAGTCAATAACTGTCTCATGACCAGAGTTAAATTCAGTGATCTCTTACCCAGTGCTCAGTGCTGTACCATCCACCCATTTCCACACCCCCTCTGTGTCTCTGTCAGTCAGACCAATCCAAAGACTTGATTGACTCATCCTCCACAGTCTATTAACAAACTCCTGATGATGATCACAAAATTAACATTTAGTTATTCAGATAGAGCAGTGTGTCTGAGAATACATGACAATACATAAAAACACACAAATACACACACACACACACAAGCGTGTTTTTTTGCATGGACTGTTAAAATTTGTACCAACACAGACTTTGTTAACAGTTTGAAATAAGATTATATTTATGTAGTTCTCTCTTTAGTCTCTCTTATGCCATCTCATCTGCATCCATCTATCAGCATTCATCTTCTCATGCTTGCTGAAATAATTGACTTATTTGGTTAACTAATCATCACTCACATTTGTTCTGTATAATCAAGTCCCTATAACACTCCTGTCTGTCTTGATTATTGTTGAGTCTTTGTCTTTGTGTTGGATAATGTCTTTGCTCTTAGGGCTCTGACTGCCAATGACTGATCCAGTCCTCTGAGACCTCAGTTCACTTTAATAAACCACTTCTCTGCATCCAGGCCAATTTTCTATTCATGATTCTCTCTCTCTCTCTCTCGCTCTCTCTCTCTCTCTCTCTCTCTCTCTCTCTCTCTCTCTCTCTCTTTCACACACACACACACACACACACACACACACACGCACACATACCTGTTCTTCTTTGTTGTTTATTGTCACCAAATCTGCTCCTCTCTCTCTGCAGTTCTGTCTACTCTCACTCCAGCTCTTTGTTTCAGGAGAGATGTAGTACAGACTGGAACTGAAGTAAAACCATCCCTGCAGAAAGTCTTTATCTGTTCACAGAATAAGTAGAAAAAGAATTGAGAACAACTTAAATGTATTAACTCAAACACACACTTATGTCTGTGCATACACACACACACACACACACTCTTCAGAGATGGCTATCACTTGTGATATTAACTTTTTGTCCACTGTGGGACCATAATATAACCAATTCTCTACATATCAATATGGTCTTTAAGTATGAGTCTTTTCTCTCACATATTTATAGTAGGTGAAACCAATGCAAGACTTTATTAAATATCCCAGAAATGCAGCTATGAATCTCACAAATGTCTGAATTGATATAAAATATTGTATGTGGAACCTCATGATATTTTTACAGATACATTAATGAAAGGGCTCCTTATTTACAGGAATTCGCAGGTGTTTGTGCACATAAGCATCTCGGAATATGAGGACCAAACAACAGATTGTGCTGAAAAATCTAAACAACTAACAAAAAATGTCAATTTACTGAAGCATATACATAGGAATGTGATTTTACTAAAACATGCACATAAAATTTTTCACTCACCCAAATCAGAAAGTCTACGCTGGTATCCACTGAGCTTTCTCTGTAACTCATCTCTCTTCTTATTCAAGCTGTCTAAACTGGTCTGTAACTGGTTTTTCTGTTTAAGCAGGTCATTATGTCTGTTCTGTAAATCCTCTCTCCCTGTAGCTGTTTTTTGATTATCAGATTGTAACTGGTCTCTCTCTGTTATCAGTTTGTTGTAACGGCTTTGTAGAAGGTCTCTCTGTATAGTTAAGTTGTTGTAACTGGCTTTTATCTGATCACTTTCTTCAGTCAAATTTCTAAAAATTTTTTGTGACTGTTCATACTTTAAAATAAACAAGACACTCAGCACTATGATGACAGCCAGCAGGAGAACACACAGCAGCCCCAGACACACTGCAGTCAGTCTGTAGCATCTGTCACTACCTGAGGAGGACAAACAGACACAGAGACAGACTTTCTCATCACATCTTGTACATCTTCTGACTGAAGGACACAACTAAATGTGATTCATTTCTGTTAATGTCACACTTTTACTAGACCGAAATTCTCTCTCTCTCTCTCTCTCATATACATAATCACATGCAATCACACACATTATGTATCAGTTCTACTCCTCACTTTTATTGCATTATATATTTATTTTGTTATATAAATCAAGGTTTCCTCATGTTCGTACAGTAAACCTTCTTTCATGTGATTCACCCAATCTCCAGTTTTACTGTAGGGATTAATTTCAGTCTTTGTCTGATAAAATATCCACTACTATGGTATTATTGGTCAACAAGCAGCACAGATCTGTCTGTCTTCATTCACTGCCTAAATATTTTATCTATTTGTTTGTTTATCTGTGTATTGCATTTTTGAGGACGTTTGTCAGAGAAAAAGTTGTCAGAGAATGGTGGAGAAGTGATCAGAGAATACTTTGTGTCTTACTGTTTCTCTTTTTACTGTTTTTCAGCTGGAGACAAAGTGAATTTGGCTGCTAATCTGTGGGGGAAATAATTTGGTAATAGACAATTTACAACATATATAGAAATATACACTCGTCCTGTGTAAGAAATATGTGTGTGTTGAGTTGCTGGGTTTCTTCTAGTGGAGGTGTCGTCTCTCTGTGTGTCGGTGTTTGTTGTTCTCACAGCATCTGCACTCTCATAAATATTCACCATCATCTCCACTCTCTCTCCTCTGTCCGGTTCACCTCTCTCAGTACTGTTTACATTATCATAAATACACACAGAGCTCTCCATTCTCTAACACACACTATTACACTGAATTGGTGCTATTGTCCCTGTATGTTTGAGTCAGTCTGTATGTCTGCACTTCTGTCTTTGTGTTGCAAGTGACTGACTCTTTAAGAGGTGTGATGAACGTTAACCACAGAAAGTCTAGGTGGCCATCATCTCACTCTGACAGAATATTCTCTTAGTGTTCAAAAGGTCAGTTCTTTTCCACAAGCTACTCTTAAAAGGACAAAGGACTGAGTTTGGTGTTTCAATTTAAGTATGTATGAACATGTGTTTATTTAGCGTGTGTGTATATGTGTTTGTGAATGTGTGCGCAAATGTGTTTGTGTTATAATTTCATGTTCTTATTTTCAGATTAAACTCGCAGGTGATATATTCATTCATTTTTGTTGTGTGTGACATTCTACAGTGGCAGAAAACTGCAAATGTCAGCATCAGACTCATTATGATATAAACACATCAGTGTAGATTTGTGGGACTACATTACCCATATCCGCCCTCTAATGTCCTTCATAATTGTCTAAATAAGATATTTAGCACCACCTAATTTAACAAAAACCTTCAATGTAAGTGCAGTGTGACTTCCTTATTAGGACAGACACATTCCTCAGAAATGCAAAACTTATGCTTATGACGTTATCCATTGTCCAGACTCTGCAAAGTGTTCAATCCAATAATTAAATCCAATCCTGACACACATGCACACACAGACATGCCCCCCCCCCACCCCAGGGCAACTGTGTAAGCATTGTGTATACACACAAAACATATTTACACTCATCCTGTGTAAGAAGTACCTGTGTGTTGAGTTGCTGAGTTTCTCTTAACGGAGGTGTCGTCTCTCTGTGTGTCGGTGTCTGTTGTTCTCACAGCATCTGCACTCTCATAAATATCCACCATCATCTCCACTCTCCCTCCTCTGTCCAGTTCACTTCTTCCAATATAGTTTACATTATGATAAATACACACAGTCATCTCCATTCTCTAATTCTCTAACACACACTATTACACTGAGTTAAAGCTGTAGTCTCTGTATGTCAGGGCTTTCTATGTGCATCTGCACTTCTGTGTTTCTGTTGCATGAAACTGACTCTCAAAGAGGTGAGAAAAACATTAGTCACAGGAAGTCCAGCCCATCATGTCAGATGTCACTCTGAGAGAGCTCTTGATGTGCTCTTAGTGTTGAAAAGTCAGTTCTTTTCTTCAGACTGCTATTGAAAGCACTACACTCAGTTTACAGCATGAGTATTAGAATATGTTTGTTTTGTGTGTGTGTGTGTGCGCGCGCGTGCGCACGCGTAAATATGTGTGTGTGTCAGAATTTCACGTACTTATTGTCAGTTGAAACACAAAATTGACTTATTCATGGTTTTACTTTGTGACATTCTGCAGTAGTAGACAACTGTAAGTGTCAGCATCGGAGTTACATTCAGTGATCAGTGCTGTACTGTCCACCCATTTCTTTATGGGGGGGGGGGTTAACACCAAAAAAAAACACAAAAAAAGTTGAAACTGAATGAAACACACAATGGCTGGAACTGATGAGCGATCTTTGAAACTGAAGATTAAAATGTTTACTCACCCAGTTCAGATAACACATTTTGACACTCCTCTCTCTCTCTCAACAACTGGTCTCGCTCTGCAGTCAGGTTGTTGTAATTGATTTCTAACTGGTCTCTCTCTCTCTGGTCAGATTTTTGAAAATACTTTGTAACTGGTCTCTCTCTGTGCTTAGGTTATTGTATCTGGTTTGTAACTGGTTTCTCCCCACATTATACCAGACACACAGCGATATGATGACAGCCAGCAGGAGAACACACAGCAGCCCCAGACACACTGCAGTCAGTCTGTAGCATCTGTCACTTCCTGAGGAGACAAGCAGACAGACATTTTGTCACTACATCTAGCAAGTCTTCTCATTAAATGAGATTCATTAATGATACTGTAGATAATCACACTTTCACAAGCCTTTAACTCACTCTCTCTCTCATACACACAAACACACCAAATCACACACATTATGTACTGGTTCTATTCTTATCTAAACTCTTTCATGGCAGAAAGGCCGAATTCTTCCAATGGAACCCTGAGGATAATAACTTGGGTGATATTTGACATAAAACAAGGTTTCCTCATTCTTTTAAGGTAACTTTCTTTCATGTAATTCACCCAGTTTCCTTATGGTTTTGTGTATGGTTTTGTCTAGTAAAATATCCCCTACTGTACTACTAATGGTAAATGAGTGGAGCCAAAAACAGCTGTTCTCATTCGCCATTAAAATGTTTTATCTATTAATTTACTTCTTGCAATTTTTCAACTGGAGACAAAATGAATATGGCTGCTATCAAATCAGGTTTGGTATCACATTTGTATAAGAAAGTTTATCCAGTGAATACAAATATACACTCATCCTGTGTAAGAAGTACCTGTGTGTTGAGTTGCTGGGTGATTTTTTTTAGTGGAGGTGTCGTCTCTCTGTGTGTTGGTGTCTGTTGTTCTCACAGCATCTACACTCATAAATATCCACCATCATCTCCACTCTCTCTCTACTCTGTCCAGTTCACTTCTTCCAATATAGTTTACATTATGATAAATACACACAGTCATCTCCATTCTCTAATTCTCTAACACACACAATTACACTGAGTTAAAGCTGTAGTCCCTGTATGTTTGAGTCAGTCTGTATGTCTGCACTTCTGTCTTTGTGTTGCATGCAACTGACTCTTTCAGAGGCGTGAAAACCTTTGACCACAGGAAGTCTACCTGCACATCATCTCACTCTGACAGAATATGCTCTTAGTGTTCAAAAGGTCAGTTCTTTCCCACAAGCTGCTCTTTAAAGCCAAAGTAAAGTACTGAGTACTGAGCCAAAGTACTGAGTTTAACGTTGCAGATTTGTGCATGTGTTTGTTAAGCATGTGTGTGTGTGTGTGTGGCTCTGTGTGTGCACACATGTGTGTAAACTGCTCTATAATTTCATGTTATTATTTTCTGCCAGTGTTGTTTTCATCCTCAAATCTGACATCTTTGTTCTTCAATACACGATTATGCTGAGTTACAACCATTGATATGACTCTGTTTTGTACTGAGTTGGTTTCTTATGCTTCTCTGTGAGTCTTACTGCCACTAAGGTGCTTTATATTCACTTATTCACTGGCAGAGAGGAAACCACAAAACTAAAAAAAAAAAAAAAAAACATGTGAGGCATCTAGCTGAGAATGAGTTTAAATATGAACATATGTGTGAACTGAATGTCCAACTGAAACTGTCATTGGTGTAAAGACTGACCCCTTAATTGATTCTTTTCATGTGTCTTTGACCCTGTAACCAGTTTCCTTTCTCATTGTGTCTGTCAGTGTCTCTTTCTTTCTCCCTCCTACTTTATGTCCACTTCTGTTCTTGAGTTTTTCAGCCCAGCTTTCAGAATTTACACTCTTAGCATTCAAAGGTTCTTTGTCACAAGCTGCTCTTTAAAGCACTCAGTTTCGTATTTCAGTGTACATATGTGTGTTTGTGTGCACATGTTGGTATTATAATTTCATGTTCTTATTTTCAGATGAAACACACAAATGTAATATTCAGTCATTGGTTTTGTTTGTGACCTTCTGCATTAGCAGAGACTGTACGTATCAGCATCAGACTCATTACTGCCTCCAAAGTTGATTTGGATAAAACCAGCACGTCAGTGTAGATTCTTAAGACTACATTACCCATAACCCCCCTACAATGTTCTTAACAGAAACTTAAATAACATGTCACTTCCTGTAACACATGAAAACCTGAACACACTTGTGTGTGGGTGTACACGGTACACGCACGCGCGCACACACACACACACACATATATATATATATAGAGAGAGAGAGAGCGAGAGCAAGAAAGAGATAGAGAGATAGATAGATAGATAGATAGATAGATAGATAGATAGATAGATAGATAGATAGATCACCACACATATGCATACCTAAACACACACTCACCAAATTGCCATAACCCAAGTTCACAAGTTCTCACTATCCCCCTCTGGTGGGCATATAGAGTTACAATTTCATTGTTTAGTTACTGCCTTGTTCCCTTGGGTGCAATCAGTTAATTATTCAGTCAGTGTGTTCACCTGTTTCTGTAGATCAAGCACTGTTTTCTGTCAGTGTAAATACCTTTGTTGCTTTGTGAAGTCTTGGTTCCATCTGACCTCACGTTGATATATTTAAGTACGATTTGAACGTTCTGTCATAAAGCTTAGCTCACATGGAAGTCAGATAACACCTCTCTGTCAGTACAGCAGATTGTAAAATTGTATCACGTCAGACATATTGTAGCCAGCAAAGTCAACACATTAAATACCTGTAAGCTAAATTAGATAATGCAATTCAAGTTTTTCATTCTTTCCAATGGACCCTCTCAGTCTTTTCTCCCTTCTGTTAACATTCAGAGTAGACCTCTCACTGATGAATTATTTTACATGTTGTCATCATCATCATATCAGGATCCTGTAGCATAATATTGTGCGCTATACAAAATAAGATTATTGGAATCTCTGGAGCCAACTAAATCAGACTCATGGAGGTTATACTGCCCTTATTGTGACAGTCTTATTAGTGTAGTGTATTAAAATGCATATGTGAGGTGTAAATGATCAAAACACTAGTAAATATGCTTCATAACTGTTGAAATGTGTAAATGGCAAATTCTATGTTTTAATTTGTAAATAGTTGAACTTATGATGAAAGGGCAAGTGCTCACATTTCTGGGGGGGGGGGTGGGCAGAGATGGGCCACAGTGACATTCCAGACTGATGGGCCATTACCTTTGACAGTGGGGTGGGGGACTATTACAGGTGTGTTGACACCTACCTCATCAATATTCATTGTGTAGGCCTCACTCATCATTATCCAAGCCACTTATCCTGATTAGGGTCATTGGGGTGCTGGAGCCTATCCCAGCGCTCACAGGGCAAAAGGCGGGGATTTGTGGTTTTGAGAAAAAAAATAGTGTCATTCCAAAGTTATGACACTCTAGTAGTCAAAGCCCAAGAAATTTCCGAATGCTTTAATCACAGGGAAACCATGGAAACCAGCCTCCAAAGCGCTCAACAGGTCAAAGTGAGGGATGCAGGCCAAAATCTGTGGAGGACTATTACTGAGCTGAGTATTTCAAAGTCCTGTTCCTGATTAATGAACAGTTTAAGGACAGGTTTCAACAGATACCCCTTTTCCACTGCCGCGGTGCCGGTGCCCGATCGAGCACCGGCACCCGCGCTTTTCCACTGACAAAATACTGGTGCCGGAGCCGAAAAGCTGGCACCGGCACGGCACCACAGAAATGCTGGTCCCAAAAGTTGGAACCGCTGACGTCAGAGGCTATGCAAATAAAAACCACGCGAGAACCAATCAGTTCAGCGTTTGATACGTGACGTTCTTTAGAGAGGCGGGAGTAACAAAAAACGTCTGACCAAGTAGCGGTAGGCTAAAGGATATTTGTAGCATGAAAATATGTATATGATTAAAAGATGCATGAGTAACAATTTGTGTCCACATCAATACGGGCTGTTGTTTACATGTTACATGAACGTAGTCGGACCCAGAGTGGTAGAAAAAGACACTCTCTCGCGGCTCTGGCTGGTGCAATTAAACCACTTCATGCAGACCTTCATTTAAACACTCGTTTTAACTTTTGAGCTAGGTGACAGACTTAATATTTTCATGAATTTTGCCCCCAGAGCGAAAGGTTCTGGGACAAAATTCGTGAGGTGTTTCGCTGTGTGGAAGCCTAGCGTAAAAGTACATTTATAAAGAGCAAGCAATGCGTTCTGTCCGATATTATTTTTTCCCCACGGAAATTACCCAAACTTTCGCTATGTAGCGTTCGGTTCCCAAACCAGTGGAAATGCGGGCCGGTTCTCAAAAGGCACCAAGGCAGCACTGGCTCCGCACCGGCACGGGCACGGGCACCAGCACCAAGAGTGAAAAAAGAGACAAGAGTGGTCACTGAACCCAAGAGAGTTTGGAGAACACTCTGCTTACTGGGCACATCAGCCCATCACTAACTGAATCATATCCTGAGTTACACCACCAGTCTCTGTGAGCACAGCCACCCATGTTCCTGGCAAATGACACATTTGGCACTGTTGCAGAGGCTACCTGTGGAGGTCAGGTCTCTCTTTAGTGCGGTTGGAACCTTGATTCGCTTGCTCCTGGTTGTCCCAATTTCAACTTCTGAGGAAGAGCGAAGTTTCAGCTCACTTTGACGCTTCAAAACGTGGCTCAGGTTCACAGTGACACAACAAAGAATGAACAGTACAGCAATCTGTCATGTCCACCAGGAAAGCCTAGACCAGATAAATAACACACACATCTGTCAGCAATTCGCTGCACAGACAGAGAGATGAAGACGAATATTCTCGTAATATTGTGATTTCTCTCTTGTAAAATTACGACTTTACTCTCGTATTATGACGCCTTTTTTCTTGAAATATTATGACTTTATTTTTCTGGAGGGTGGCACGGTGGTGCAGTGGGTAGTGCTGACGCCTCACAGCACGAAGGTCTCGGGTTCAATTCACTGCTGGGCATCCTGGGTCCTTTCTGTGTAGAGTTTGCATGTTGTCTGGGTGGGATTCCTCCCATAGTCCAAAGACATGCAAGTTGGGTAAACTGGAAACACTAAATTGCCCCTAGGTATGATTGAGTGTGTCTGCCCTGCGATGGACTGATGACTTATTTTGGGTGTTTCCCTGCCTTTCGCCCTATGAGTGCTGGGATAGGCTCCAGCACCCCCTGTGACCCTAATCAGGATAAGCGGCTTAGATAGTGAGTGAGTATTCTCCTGAAATTGTGACTTTATTCTCGTAATATTATGAACATTATTCTCAAAATGGCATATTTTTTTCCTCAATGTGGCTCTAATTTTCTGTGGTAATATATTGTTTTTGCTGATGAGAGGAAATAAAGACAATGAGATATTTACTCCGCCTCAATGCATTTATTAGGTCTCATTTATAAAGCATTTAGATTTAACACATGTATATGTTTTCAATAACACTTGCATAAAATGAAGTTGTGATTTATCAAACAGGTTGTCACAGACAGTTCCCCACTGGATCTCATCCATGCACTTTGTCATCTCACTTGATGGAGTGTTGGTGGCATTATTGCCTGATCTGCTCCCTTCCAGACGGGATGCGAGACAGGTGTGTCTCTTGAGGGCAAAGGACACTGATGAGGCAGTTTCAGTTGCCCTTGAGGCATTTTCATCTGTGGTTGGACTTGGATGAGACTGTGCCGTGAGTGTCTATACAAAGGACTGTGCTGCCCTCTACAAAGATTTAAACAGGTGAGTGCAGAACAAATGAAACAGTGGGGACCACTAGGCAGGCTCCTGCTGCAGTGGCATCGAAGCTGCAGCAGTCAGGGTTGAGAATGGCAGCAAACCGATCTCTCAGAGACCTCAGCGGCAATTGAACGACAGGTTCCAGAACAACAGTGGTGGAAAGTAGGTGTGCCTCCAGGTTTAAAAGGCATGGAACAACAACGTGAGACAAGGACTGGCTCTCATTCTGAAGCTGGTCAGCATGCGCAGCAAAAGGCTCAAACTATTTGAGCGGATTTTCAAGCTTTGCCCCGTCACTTGTGAGGAGAGTGTCCACACTCAAGTCCTCCAGCACCTGACTGAGTTCTCCTTTTGTCTCCAGCAGTCGTTTGATCGTGTCTAGGGTACTATTACAGTTTACAGTTTTGTTATTTGGCAGGCGCTTTTAGCTAAAGCGACTTACAATCAGTGCCAGCGCGTGCTGCAGTCCCATATGAGAGTTTTACCACATCTTCTCATTATTTGCTCATTTGCAACACATGACTTCTGTACAGCATGAACCTGACGTCTTGCCTTCAGTATGGTGGACTCAACACCTGGGTGCTTCAAAGGAGTCAAAGTATTGTCAAATAGGACTGTGCCTCTTTCTGCCTGCATCTTCAGCCATTTTCAGCATATCTCATTTGCACATGGGTGGTGCTCCATTGGATCAGCGGGAGGGACGCTCTGCTGCGATTGGTTGCAGGGGCGCCTGCGAGGATAAATTTTGAGGCGAGCACAGCAACCGCAGTGCAAATCGAGGGGGCGGAACGAAAAACAAAGCTGATTTTACCTTCAATTCAATTTAAACCACAAGTTTATAGAGGTGGGAGAAGGCGGGAGACTTTAAGAGCTTTTATAGACAAAAGAAACAGAGAGCGAGCGACCATGAGAGAGAGTGTATATATGTGTGTGTGTGAGAGAGAGAGAGAGAAAGAGAGACAGAGAGTGAGAATATAAGAAGTTGCCTGGCCCCTCAGTTGTAGTAGTAGTTGCTACCCAAGTCTAGGTACAATGTATTTTACTCTCCGCGGCTCCTGAAAAATTATTCAAATTTTGATCGTTATAAGATCTCAAGTCCTCTTATTTCAGAAAGCAGCTTGCAGAGAAGAATATATATGCCTGCTATACACAAACACTGCTGTATTTTAACACGAGTTACACGTTACACTACAACTGGCTACATCAAGTGGTTCACTTCTCTCAAATAGTTGAGTATTCTCAAGATAGCATAAAACGAAATAAATGCAAAACTGATATGCGGGCTGAATCTCATGACAAATCTAAACCAATCAGGGGGCCGCACGATGTGGCCGGTACTTTGAAACCCCCGGGCTAGAATAGGAGAAATCTAACAGTCTGGTGTTCTGCGAGTTTTGCAAGGATGCCCCCATGACAGTTGCAGGCTCCTCTCTCTTTGTCTCTGGAAACCCGCATATGAGGCGCAATGCGGTAGTGAAACACAACGCGCCCCTGCTGCATTCACGCCGCGGGGACGCGTTCATTAACCGGTCACGGCCCAACATAACAAAACACAAAAAGAAACATAAAATATGAACATAAAAATACGACGAGCCGAAAATAAAGTACTATTCTTTGAAATCCTGTTTCCTGTAAGTTTTGTTTCAGTCATTCTTAATCTTTCCGGCTGGTGCACTGGTGTGTTTAATTGCATGATAGTGATACATTATGTTTAAGTCTATAAAAATAAAACTGACTGTGCGCTCAGATTTTTGCCTGTTCTCCTACATTTTTGAACTTAGGCACAAAAGTGGGACACACAAGAGTAGAGCCCTGTATACAAGTATGATAACTTTCATGCAGTGTTCTACAGTCACTTAACCAGAACGCTCTGCAAGCTTTTACCTCTGACTTGTTGTCGGGGGAGAGAGCGTTTTTGGTATTCAAAGGAACAAACTTATTTCTCGGTGTTGTGTGAAACATGTCTTACCTTTCCGTAATTAAATTTAACAATGAGGCAAGGAGGCGCAGGAGAAAGACTGCACTGATGAGAAGGACAGTAATTGCTTTACTTGTACAGCAGGAGCTTGGTGTAAGTACAATACAGAAATTTTAGCAGCAAAATAGTACAAATTTGCCCAGTACAAACTTGCTGAATCCAATCCAGATGTGGGCCACATCTGTTGCCAAAAAGCCTTGCTAGCTGTACAAGAACAGGCTGTTTTAAGACTGTAAGCAGTAGACTTGTACATGTTAATATTTAATGTTACTCCAAACCAAACAGAATGAAAAATCATGCTATATCAAGACTAGCCCAAAAAAAACAAAACCAAAAAAAACAACAACATGTGATGTTATCATGTGACTTAACATTCTCCAGGGACCAAGTTAGGTGGCTTTAGCTGATACACCAGCTAACAAACTTACGTCTGTCATGGTAAGTGCTGCAGTTGTCAACATACGTCTCATGCGGATCCCTTGCCTTTGTCCTCTCCACTGCTCATTCAGTTGGTGTGAAATAAGAAAATATGGAGATCCAAACAGTGCTAAAAATTCTTTCTTGTCCATTACTTCTTCAAATCTTTAGTGCTGTTTAGTAATGTTTCTGTTAGCTAACGAGCTAGGAGATGCTAACTATAGGGAGACCATTCAGCATGAGAGATCAGAGGATTGAAGTGCATGAGGAGATTAACAACAACCGACAAATACATAAAAAGGCTGAAATACATTTCACACAATCCACAGAAGTTTGATCATATTTCTTTCAAAAGTATCTACAGGGTTCGTACAGTCATGAAAAACCTGGAAAAGTCATGGAATTTGAAAATAGAAATTTCCAAGCCTGGAGAAGTTTTGGAAAAATAAATAAACTCAGAAAGTTTTGGAAAAGTCCGGGAAATTTGCTTTGCAGATACGTGTGTAACAGAGTATATGTGGTTCAGTAGGGCTGTATCGAATGCCTCTTCTTGCTAATTGAATTTTAGCCAAGCTTTTTTGAACGAAGCTTCAAATGTCTCTGACGTGATGTCATTGTTCTGGCCTGATGTTTCGGAATACTTGACTTTCAACTCAGTAATATGAAAAAAGAGATGATGAATATGAGGAACTACAAGTCACACTTTTTTAAAATGTAACACTCTTTAATAGACATTATTTACATCATCTGATCCAGAGCTCGCTGTCTTTGCTGTGTCGACGGTTGGCATTCCTTCCATATTTGAGGATACCTAAACATTCAATTTACAATTTGGTATTTAGCAGACGCTTTTAGCCAAAGCGACTTACTGTAAGTGCACCAGTCAGATCCTATTGCCTCATAAACAGAGATCACAATAAGGCTGTACATTAATTACCCTCCCTATTAAGCTCCTGGAATTCTGTGACAGTAAACGATAAACACGCTGCCAACCTCGTATTCCCTCAAAAGACAAGTTTAGACCAATTAAAGGGGGCTCGTGCAGGATTTGAACCTGGGACCTCTCGCACCCTAAGCGAGAATCATACCCCTAGACCAACGAGCCATGAAATGTAACTTTCTGATGGTTGAAATTTTGGCAGCCCTTGCAGAAGCAGGCGAAATTTTGAGACCCTGCCAACCTCAGTTTCCCGCGAAGACAAGTTCAGGACTTCTCGCACCCGAAGCGAGAATCACACCCCTAGACCGACGAGCCACAAACTGCACTGTTCAGAATGTTGAAATTTTGGCGGCCCTGGCAGAAGCAGATGAGATTTTGAGGTGGTTTCCCACGAAAGACAAGTTCAGACCAATTAAAGGGGCTCGTCTGGGATTTGAACCCAGGACCTCTCGCACCCGAAGCAAGAATCATACCCCTAGACCAACGAGCCATGAAACGTGTTTTCTGAAGGTTGAAATTTCAGCGGCCCTGGCAGAGGCAGATGAAATTTTGAGATGGTTTCCTGCGAAAAACAAGTTCAGACCAATTAAAGGGGCTCGTCCGGGATTTGAACCCGGGACCTCTCGCACCCAAAGTGAGAATCATACCCCTAGACCAATGAGCCATGAAATATGGATTTTCGAAGGTCAATATTTTGGCGGGCCTGACAGAAGGGGATGAAATTCTAAGACACTGCCAACCTCGGTTTCCTGAGAAAGACATGTTCATGGCCAATTAAAGGGGCTCGTCTGGGATTTGAACCCGAGACCTCTTGTCACCAAAGCGAAAACCATACTCCTAGACCAACGAGCTATGAAACGTGTTTTCCGAAGGTTGAAATTTCGGCGGCCCTGGCAGAAAGGGAAGAACCTTTGAGGTTGTTTCCCATGAAAGACAAGTTCAGGCCAATTAAAGGGGCTTGTCCCCCAATGAACAAAGAGGTACAAAATCTCTCAAAAGCACGCTACAATGCTTTTAAATCTGGTGACACAACAGCATACAATGTTGCCAGATCAAACCGAAAAATAGGCATAAAAAAGGCTAAGGATATCCATATACAGCATGTAGAGGACCACTTCAACAGTGCTGACACCAGGAGCATGTAGCAAGTCATCAGGGCTATCACTGACTACAAGGGCAACGCTGTTTGCCCCCACAGTGATTTCACACTGTCCAACAAGCTCAATGCATTGTGCTCAATGCATTGTGCTTAAGGACTTGTGCTGATCAGCGGGCTGAGGTATTCACAAGAATCTTCAACCTGTCTCTACCTCTGGAAACGGTCCCCAAGGGCCTGAAGTCAGCCATCGTAGTGCCAGTGCTGTATAAAACACACAGCAGCCCCAGACACACCGCAGTCAGTCTGTAGCATCTGTCACTTCCTGAGGACATGAACAGACACACAGAGACATTTTAGTTCAAACACTCCCCCCCCCCCCCTCTGTCTGCTGTCATTTTTTCTATTTCTTTCCCTACCTTCCAACCTTTGCAGGTATGAATGAAATTGTCCCAGTACCTTTGTATTGAGTTGATGGGTCTCTCTTACATCATCTGCACTCTCATAAATATCCGTTATCATCTCCACTCTCTCTCCTCTGTCCTGTTCACCTCTCTCAGTACTGTTGACATTATATTCAA
The DNA here is from genome assembly GCF_902362185.1 of Chanos chanos. Taxonomy (NCBI): domain Eukaryota; kingdom Metazoa; phylum Chordata; class Actinopteri; order Gonorynchiformes; family Chanidae; genus Chanos; species Chanos chanos. The sequence continues at coordinate 17,554,313 of NC_044505.1, forward strand.
TGCAGACAGTCATCTCTTTTCTCTAACACACATTTTTACACTGAGTTAATACTGCAGTCTCTTCACGTCTCTACAGGTCTTGCCACAGCTGTTATCTTTCAGTTGAGTCTTCTGAGACATGCGTTTGATAGCCATGGGAAGCTGTAACCACAGGAAGTCATGTGGAGAATGTGTGGGAAATAATTGGTGATCTTTTTTTTTTTAATGACGTGAAAATGCTGTTTTGAATATGGGCCTAATTCAAGGCTTTCTGACCCAAACAGGAAGTGCACTCTTCAGTTAATTCACTTTCAAAACTCACTACCAAGGGCAGCACGGGTGGCACAGTGGGTAGCGCTTTCGTCTCGCAGCAAGACGGTCTGGAGTTCTCGGGTCCTTTCTGTGTGGAGTTTGCGTGTTCTCCCCTTGTCTGCGTGGGATTCCCCTGGGAGCTCCGGTTTCTTCCCAAAGACATGCAGGTTAGGTGAATTGGAGACAGCTCCAGCACCCCCCGTGACCCTGATTAGGATAAGCGGCTTAGAAAGCGAGTGAACACCCCAGTGGGTTTTACAAAACCGTCTTGGAGTCAAAAGTTTGCTGAATCCATCTTAAAATAATTCATCAATATGAAGGCTTTCATAAAGCTTTTCTAACTTATATTAAAGAGTTTTTAATCCTTTATCTTAACCACCTATTTATGAACAAGGCAAGATGTTTGTGTGTCTCTCTGGGGTTTTACAGTGTTGGTCTTAGAAACTTGAAATGGGGTAAGATTCCTGGTTTTAAAGGCTGCTCTTTAAATAAGCTTCTACCTCTCAGACGAACTTAGTCTCCTGGAAACAGGAAATCCTCGCAAACATTGGGTTACTCTTAGTTTCCCTTTCTCTTGGCAAATGCATTATGAATGTAGAGTAGAAAGTTGTCAGTTTTCATCTGGCCACCAGAGGGAGGCAGAGAACACCAGACCTAAACTCTCAGGTTCACATGTTGATGAGTTAACAGCTTCATTATTTGCTCATTGCCTGCATCTTTTTCTCTTTGCTTTCCCTGTTTAGGTTATTCCCAAGTCACTGGGAAACTAACTGAAATTAAAGGACACAAGCAACTGAGAGTCACTTCTGATATTGCAGCTAATCTCATTTTCACAAGCTTGAAACTTTCTCTTTCATGATTCTATCTGCTAATTTGTGCGGACGAAATAATTTGGTTACATCAAGGTCCCTGAACATGTTGATACACTCTTCCTGTCTAAGATATACCTGTGTACTGAGTCAGAGTGTTTCTCATTGTGGAAATGTCGTCTCTCTGTATGTAGGCATCTCTTAACGTCACAGTGTCTGTACTCTCATAAATATTCACCATCATCCCAAATCTCTCTCTTAGCAGTCTAGTTCACCTCTCTCAATACCATTTACAGTATCATAAATACACACAGACCTCTTCATTCTCTACCGCACTATTACACTGAGTTAACGCTGCAGTCTCTGTATGTCTGATTTTACTCTGTGTGTCTGCACAGATCAAAATCTTAAAACTTTGAGTAAACGCTTCTAATTTTTTTCCTATAGTGTGAGAGAGGGTATATGTCGTTCTTCTAGTGCGCTCCTACAATTGCGCTCATGCGAAATCAACATTAAGCCTTTCTCGCCATACAGAACAAACCTGAAGAGAATAGCACAATTCAAGGCAACTTTTTTTCTTCTGGACAGTGTAAACACACTGTAGACATCGACAAAGGAGAACACATCTATTTAGAGACAATCGCGGCACCTGAGAGGAAGAGCCCCGCTCTCCCCACCACCACTAACCCACATTTCAGTGCCCTGATTTTTGTCTAATGACCATCCTCACCAGACTATCCATTCAAACAGAATCTGAGACGAAACAGAGCATAAGCGTGCGTATTAGTTTGGAGACAAACAACTGACACTGTTATATAACCATGGAATATATATAACCATGACCTGGTGCCACCAAGACTGGATCAAACCCAGAAAGCACGAACAGTAACAAAGCAATCGACTCTTCACTCCGTTCAATGTGCTAAAATAATGTATGAAGGAGTGCGTCAAAACTAGGGCTGTCCCGAATACAATTTTTGGGCTCCGGGGCTTCGGAACACTGGGTAGTTTAAAGGAGTGTTCTACATTCCGACAGGCATGGATCAGACAGCGAACTAACACCATCCGGGATATCACAGCAGGACAGGGGCCTGCACATCACTTCCATGATCCCAAATAAGCGATTTTGGCTACACTACACAGCACAAACTATTAAAGTTAAATCACGGCCAATTAGTCATAACCATAGTGCTACAGTACCACTTAATTACAATTTCCCATCCAGATTTTCGTGCATTTACAATACACAATAAACACCCAATACATTTTGTTCCAGACCATAAAACGAATTTCAGTAAGTTGAGTGAGTAAAGTTTCAGTAAAGCGACTGACTCACAAAAGGAGACATTTTTGCCTTTGAAAAGTCGAAAAAAAATTCCGAGAAACGTTATTTCCGTAAATAGGGATAAAATCCAAACAAAGACGTAAAGCACACCCGTCAGTGATGATGACCTACCTGTTCTGACAGGTGCACACTGTCCCTTGTGCGCTCGTGTTATTGCCACTTCACCCCTTTGCCGTGCCTTGCGACTTGCCGCCTTCATCTTGCAGACGTTGCCGTAAGTTTTCCCGTCGCTCCCGCACACCTTTTGCCCTATTTTACATTGGCAAAATCCCTTGGACAATCGCTTTCCAGCCGGAAATTTACATTCGAGTCCATCTCCGCACAGCAAGTCGTCCTTCCTGCCACACGGCTCACCTTCTCCCAGGGAACAAACCAAACAACAGTTGCAGGGGCTGGGGACGTAGCCACTTGGACAGCTGGGAATCGGACACTTGTTCACGTCGCACCACGACGAGCACCTGGCTGTCGACTCAGCACCAGCAAAGTTGAGCGGTAGAAATAGAATTGCGATGAAAAGACTCGGCTGCATTTCAGAGTGAAACAGATGATACACGGAAAATAGGATGAATTCAGTCTAATGACAATCGGATTTTACTGCAGGATAAACGTATGTCAGATAAAAGATAATTATTTTCTCATAATAAATTGCGCACACAATAATATAGTGTTTCTCGTGTTTGTTTTCAGATTAGAAAAAGTTCAGGCAGTTATAGAAACGTAGTGCCTGTAGTTATTCACAAAGATGCCTCTATTCCAGTTAAAAGAACATTCATTCAGTGAGGTAGCGAACTTTCTCACCCTCTCTCTCGCCAACTTCTGACTTTGCATTCAAAGATATTGTTGCCCGTCCTACTCTCCCACCGCCATGTAGCGCCCTCTAGGTCAACAACATGGTCACGCATGCAGAGGAGAGTAGCCGCGATGTTGTAATGAAATCAGTAGACATCAAAGCGAGCGTGGGACGTAGATTTTAGTTTCCAAATGATCCAAACCAGAGAGAAGACACAACTTTAACTTCTTGACCTGTAACCTATTCTTTAACCGCCATTCCAGGTTTGATTTTTCACAAAACTGCAAACAAAATTCGCACTCCCGCTTTGGTAAATCTATAATGATTGTTTTGAATTGGTTCTTCAGATGTGTCAGTTTTTTTTTTTTTGGTGGGCGTTTTGTTTTGGTGTCTTTAGTACACTGGTCTCATCGTAAAGGATGATGCCTAACCAAAGGATTTAGATCATTTTGGTGTCAATATCGCCCTCGTGTGATGTTTTGTGAAATTACTAGTACATCTTGTAGCACACCGTCAATCACTCTCAATGACACACAGACAGTCTTATAACCGCTTATAACCAGTGACATTTATCAGATACATAATACCAGATGGAACATCAACGATGTAACTTCTTCCATAAACCAGTGTCATTTCCCCCCCTAAAAATACAAAACCAGTTGCGAAGCGCATTTTAATGAAACAGGAAATACAGTTGTATGCACAGGACCAGGCACTGTATGTGAATTTATTTGTTTAAACATCAAACACAGTAATGCACCAGAACATATATAATTCATATCTGAAAACATGTCATTGACAAAGTTAAATTGATTTTCAAAAGACCAAATATTTCTGTGTATTCAGTGCTCACATGTAAGGTGTTTTTGCACATCAAGACCATTCTGCCTTTTACTGCCAGGGAACACTTAGGACTCAGTTGCAGACTCACCAGTGAATGAATTAGGGATTTTTGTGACACGCAACAGTCTTTCAATACACTTGACAGAAAGCAGAATCCAAAAAACAAGCAGAGGTCGTACCAAAGAGCAGAGACAGGCGAACAATCCAAAACAACAGACAAAGGCGAATTCCAGGGATAGGCAGAAGGTTCAAAAAACAGGTGCAGGGCAAGACAGGGGTAGCAAAATCCAAGAAGCAAAAACAGCCCAAAAAAACAAAGAAAAACAGGCAGAGGTCAAATACAGACAGCAATCAGAATAACAGAAGGCTAAAACGACACACTGGGGAATGCGGTACGAACTAACAAACAAAGGGTAGAACAGGCAGGGTTTAAATAGACAGACTAATACAACTCCAACGAGAGACAGGTGAGCACATTGACACAATAAGTGAGGGGCGGGGCCAAAGCACATGGAAAACCAAAATAAACAAAAGCACATGACAAAAACCCCCCAAAAACAAATGACAGCTAACACCAGAAATGACCAGCAGGGGCACAACACAGACAACAGTTCATGCAGGAACCCTGACATTTACTGTTATTACACACTTCCTTCTTGTTAGGACTGCGGAATCTCTTGCCATCTTCCGCAGGAAACTGAAAACCCACCTCTTCAGGACCCACCTGTCCCCCACTGCCTAACCTCCCTTTCCTTACATTAAAAAAAAAAAAAACCTTGTCTTGTATCTATGTTTGTCACTCACTGTCAAAGTATTCCAGGGGCGCAATACGAAGGGGTAAATTAACACTCAGTCTTATTGCGATTTCTGCTTATGAGGTATTAGGAATCTGACTGATGCACTTGTTGTAAGTCGCTTTGGCTAAAAGCTTCTGCCAAATACCAAATTGTAAATTGTAAATAGTTCAACAGGTAAAATAATTTGATCAATATTAGATGTCTAATTTGAGCTGTTGTAAGGGAAAGTTGGGGTCTCCTCATGGTGAGCTGCTAAGTCTCAGAGACAACAAACTTCAGATGTGATGAATCATGTAAATTTATTCCAATAGCATGATCACGGGAGAGTGCACTCTAGTCAATTGTGAGATTAATGAGATTAAAATGAGATTAATTTCTGATGCAGCAGCTAATCAGTCATAAGATTTAATGTTCTCACACACGCACACACACACACACACACGCACACATCATATCCACCATCATCTCCACTCTCTCTCCTCTGTTCAGTTCACTTCTCTCGATACTGTTGACATTATCATAAATACACACAGACATCTCCACTCTCTAATTCTCTAACACACACGATTACACTGAGTTAATGTTGTAGTCGCTGTATGTCAGGGCTTTCTATGTGCATCTGCATTTCTGTGTTTGTGTTGCATGAAACTGACTCTTAAAGAGTTGAGAAAAACATTAGTCACAGGAAGTCCAGCCCATCATGTCAGAGGTCACTCTGAAAGAGCTCTTGGTGTGCTCTTAGTGTTGAAAAGTCAGTTCTTTTCTTCAGACTGTTATTTAAAGCACTACACTCAGTTTACAGCATGAGTATTAGAATATGTGCCTGTGCATATGTTTGTTTTGTGTGTGTGTGTGTGTGTGTGTGTGTGTGACCTTCTACAGAAGCAAAAAACTGTAAGTACCAACATCAGACTCATGGTGGTATAAACATCAGTGTAGATTCTCAGGGCTACACCCATAACCCCACTAATGTATGTTTGTTTTGTGTGTGTGTGTGTGTGTCTGTGTCTATGTGCGTGCACGTAAATATGTGTGTGTATCAGACATGTATCAGTTTCACGTTCTTATTTTCGGGTGAAACACAAAATTGACTTATTCGTGGTTTTACTTTGTGACAGTAGTAGACAACTGTAAGTGTCAGCATCAGCATTAAATTCAGTGATCATTGCTGTACTGTCCACCCATTTCCCCCACTGTATCTCTGTCAGTCACACCAGTCCATGCACCCACTGTCCTTAATGTGAGTCAGAGTACAGATACAAAGTCATTAGTTAAACATAAATCTTTTATTCTCCATCACAACCTCAGACACACTGCAGTCAGTCTGTACTATTTGATCTCTGAAATGTCTGTGGTCTCTGATCTCTGCTGTGGAACTTCCTGTTAGAGACGTATGCAAACAAAAACATGAGTTCTCCCTCTCTCCCTCTCTCTCTCTGTCTCTCTCTCTCTCTTTCATTAAAAATGATGAATGTATGAACATTACATAGACATAAAACAACATATTCAACATCAAATCAACAAAGGTAGAACAAAAGTAAATATTAGAAAAGAGAAATTGTCACTGTGTTGTCAGCTTCAAAGTCTCTTCTCACATATCCAGTGGAACTTATAATGAGAACATGATACATTATCCCAGCTTTTCAGACTGTTGCGCACCCGGTAAATGACAACACAGTTATTTCCATATTGACCACCACTGGGCCGTCCTTCATACCAGTACCTGAAATAACACAGAGAATCAGTCTGTTTAATGTATTTCTCATACAGAACAGTAGACTGAGGGTTAAGAGTCAATAACTGTCTCATGACCAGAGTAAAATTCAGTGATCTCTTACCCAGTGTTCAGTGCTGTACCATCCACCCATTTCCATACGTCCTCTGTGTCTCTGTCAGTCAGACCAATCCAAACAGATGAAGACCTGGTCTTCCTCAATTCAGCAACAAACTTCTGATGTGAGAAATCAAATGAAAATGAATTAATGCAGATGATCAGTTAAACATCAGTCTGATACACCCTATAAAGCCTGAGACACACTGCAGTCAGTCTGTGGCATCCACTTACAGCAGTGTCACTTCCTCAGTCACACACACACACACACACACACACGCATGCACACACAAAAACATACACACACACACACACACACAAAAACACAAACACACACACACATACTCACACACATGAACTTTTCTCTCACCTGTTCCTCTTCACTGTTTATAATCACCAGGTCTGCTCCTCTGTTTCTACAGTCCTGTCTGCTCTCACTCCAGCTTTTCGATATTGTAGAGGTGTAATATAGACTGTGATTGAAATATCTCCAACCTTGTAGAGCAGAAGTATTTATTCATGATCAGGACAAAACGAGTCAATGACTTGTATTCTCTCTCTCTCTCTCTCTCTCTCTCTCTCTCTCTCTCTCACTCACACACACACACACACACACACACACACACACACACACACGCACACTCCAGAAATGGCTGATTAATACAATACACATTACATCAAATCATTCATATATTAACACTCACAGTGCTATGATTACTGACAACAGGAAAAATCTGAAACTGAATGAAACACACGATAGCTGTAACTGATGAGGGATCTTTGGAACTAAAGATTAAAATGTTCACTAACCCAGTTTAGAGAACATATTTTGATACTTTTGTCTCTCTTTCAGCAACTGGTCTCTCTCTATGCTTACGTATCTGGTTTGTAACTGGTCTCTCTCTGCATTATACAAGACACACAGCACTATGATGACAGCCAGCAGGAGAACACACAGCAGCCCCAGACACACTGCAGTCAGTCTGTAGCATCTGTCACTTCCTGAGAAGACAAGCAAAGTGACATTTTGTCACCACATCTTGCAAGTCTTCTGATTAAATGATACAACTAAAAGAGATTCATTAATAAAACTGTAGATAATCATACTTTCACAAGCCTTAAACTCACTCTCTCTCTCTCATACACGCAAACTCACCAAATCACATACATTATGTACTGGTTCTATTCTTAACTCAACTCTTTCATGGCAGAAATGCTGAATTCTTCCAATGGAACCCTGAGGATAATAACCTGGGTAATGTTTGACATAAAACAAGGTTTCCCCATTCTTTTGTAACTTTTTCCATGTAATTCACGCAATTTCCTTATGGTTTTGTGTACGGTTTTGTCTAGTAAAATGTCCCCTGCTGCGTTACTAATAGTAAATGAGTGGAACCAAAAACAGCTGTTCTCATTTACCATTAAAATGTTTCATTAATTATTTTACTTCTTGCATTTTTTTCAACTGGAGACAAAATGAATATGGATGCTAGAGGTTTGGTATCAGAAAGTTTATCACGTATATAGAAATATACACTCATCCTGTGTAAGAAGTACCTGTGTGTTGAGTTGCTGGGTTTCTTCTAGTGGAGGTGTCGTCTCTCTGTGTGTCGGTGTCTGCTGTTCTCACAGCATCTGCACTCTCAGAAATATCCATCATCATCTTCACTATCTCTCCTCTGTCCAGTTCCCTTCTCTTAATACTGTTAACATTTTCATAAATACACACAGACATCTCCATTCTCTAATTCTCTAACACACACTATTACACTGAGCTAAAGCTGTAGTCTCTGTATATCTTTGTCAATCTGTGTGTCTGCACTTCTGTCTTTGTGTTGCATGAGACTGACTCTTTAAGAGGTGCGAAAAACAGTAACCACAGGAAGTCCAGGCCCCCATCATCTCACTCTGACAGAATATGGTCTTAGTGTTCAAAGGTCAGTTCTTTTCCACAAACTGCTCTTTAAAGCATAAAGTACTGAGTTTAATGTTGCAAATTTGTACGTGTGTTTGTGTGTGTGCGCGCGCCTCTGTGTGTGCACACATGTGCGTAAACTGCACTATAATTTCATGTTATTATTTTCTGTCAGTGTTGTTTTCATCCTCAGATCTGACATCTTTTTTTCATGTGCCTTTGACCCTGTAACCAGTTTCCTTTCTCATTGTGTCTGTCAGTGTCTCTTTCTTTCTCCCTCCTACTTTCTGTCCACTTTTGTTTTTGAGTTTTCCAGCCAAACTTTCAGAATTCATGCTCTTAGCATTCAAAGGTTCTTTTTCACAAAGTGCTCTTTAAAGCACCCAGTTTCGTATTTCAGTGTACATATGTGTGTTTGTGTGTACATGTTGGTATTATAATTTCATGTTCTTATTTTCAAATGAAACCCACAAACGTAATATTCAGTCATTGGTTTTGTTTGTGACATTCTGCATTAGCAGAGACTGTAAGTATCAGCATCAGACTCATTACTGCCTCAGAAGTTGTTTTGGATAAAATCGGCACATCAGTGTAGATTCTTAAGACTACATTACCCATAACCCCCCTATAATGTTCTTAACAGGAACTTAAATAACATAGCAAGGACCACCTAATTTGACAAAAACTCTGAATTTAACTGCAGTGTGATTGGTTATGACATTGTCCGTTATTCCAACTGCAAAGTGTTAAATGCAAAAATAAAACATTCAGTTGTTTTTTTTTACCATTACCTTTTAGATTCCTGAAATGCCTGTGGTTTCCCATCTCTGCTGTCACTTCCTGTAACACATGAAAACCTGAACACACTTGCGTGTGCGTGCACACGCACACGCACACGCACACGCACACACACACACACACACACACACATATATAGATAGATAGATAGATAGATAGATAGATGGATAGATAAATTCACCACACATATGCATACCTAAACACACACTCACCAAATTGCCATGACCCAAGTTCACAAGTTCTCACTATCCCCCTCTGGTGGGCATATAGAGTTACAATTTCATTGTTTAGTCACTGCCTTGTTCCCTTGGGTGCAATCAGTTAATTATTCAGTCAGTGTGTTCACCTGTTTCTGTAGATCAAGCCCTGTTTTCTGTCAGTGTAAATACCTTTGTTTCTTTGTGAAGTCTTGGTTCCATCTGACCTTACGTTGATATATTTAAGTACGATTTGAACGTTCTGTCATTAAACTTAGCTCACAATGGAAGTCGGCTAACACCTCTCTGTCAGCACAGCAGATTGTAAAATTCACATCAGACATATTGTAGCCAGCAAAGTCAACACATTAAATACCTGTAAGCTAAAGTTAGATAATGCAATTCAAGTTTTTCATTCTTTCCAGTGGACCCTCTCAGTCTTTTCTCCCTTCTGTTAACATTCAGAGTAGCCCCCTCACTGACGAATTATTTTACATGTCATCATCATTATATCAGACTCCTGTAGCATAATGTTGTGCGCTATAAAAAATAAGACTATTAGAATCTCTGGAGCCAACTAAATCAGACTCATGTAGGTTATACTGCCCTTATTTTGACAGTTAGTGTAGTGTATTATAATGCATATGTGAGGTGTAATTGATCAAAACACTAGTAAATATGTTTCATAACTGCTGAAATGTGTAAATGGCAAATTCTATGTTTCATCTGTAAATAGTTGAACTTATGATGAAAGGGCAAGTGCTCACATTTTTGGGGGGGGCAGAGATGGGTCACAGTAGGCGCTTTCGCACCGAACAGTTCTAGGGTCTAATTCGATAGGAACTACCCCCTGTGGAGCTTCCCCTAGAACTACATTCGTTCTAGGGCCTTTTTTCTGTTTGCTTTCGCACCGCCAGTAGGAACGCTGAAGTGACGTAAGCCGGCCGACAGTATAGCAGCTAAGAGCTGTTGTTTATGACTAACCAGGATAGCTGCACATTTTGAAGTACAAATTTAATGACTTTTAAGACTTTTTAAATACCTCCAAAAGGAAAAAAAGAACCATTACTGCGGCAAAAGAAATCGACAAACTAGACTACAGTATACGCAATGAGTTTTATTGAATTTGAATGACAGAAATATTGATTGCACATTAGATAACCTATAACTGCCTTCTCATTAACGAAAATAAAACTGTATGGCGATAGACCCAGTCCAATGGAGAAAATAATTTCCCAATGCATTTATGCATTTACCACCGCAGTAGCAGTGAATGACTTGATGGGCATAGTACTTTTCGGGTGCTAGTATAGCGCTTGTGCCTGACCCTTGCTCGTGGCATCGTGTTTTTTTTTCCCCTTTTTCCCCGCCGCAGCCCTAAAATCGTAAGCTGGATAAACACATTCTTATTTTAGGTTAAAATGCGGATCACAGCCACACAAGCGGACACACAAGCACCTACCGAAGCGGAGTGTACGCTACCTCTTCAATGTACAAATAAACATTGGACGTTGCAAAATGGTCATTGTTGGGGGATATAAAATACTGGTAAAATAAAACATAAAAACTATGTGCCCCCTCCTACAATTCCAGACATTTTGAGACATGAATATCAAAAGCTAAATGAAATATGTTCTAAGACTTTATATTTTGCACGGATCTTTAAAAATGGCGGTTGCAATCATCGTATACCTGCGTCTGGACCAATGGCTGTACACCTACGTCACAAGGTTCCTATTGTGCTGCAAAAGTACCTACCCTGGAGTAGGGGCTAAAAAAGCCCCTCAAAACGGCGTTCTTAGAACTAAAATCGTTCTAAGTTCCTGCGGTGCGAACACGCCAAAAAGGGGGTACTTTCTCCGACAGTTCTAAGAACTATGAAAAGTTCCTCCGGTGCGAAAGCGCCTAGTAACATTCCAGACTGATGGGCCATTACCTTTGACAGTGGGGCGGGAGACTATTACAGGTGTGTTGACACCTACCTCATCAGTATTCATTGTGTAGGCCTAACTCATCATTATCCAAGCCACTTATCCTGATTAGGGTCACGGGGGGTGCTGGAGCCTATCCCAGTGCTCATAGGGCAAAAGGCGGGGATTTGTAGTTTTGAAAAAAAAAAAAAATAGTGTCATTCCAAAGTTATAACACTTCAGTAGTCAAAGCCCAAGAAATTTTCAAATGCTTTAATCACATGGAAACCAGCCTCCAAAGCGCTCAACAGGTCAAAGTGAAGGGTGCAGGCCAAAATCTGGGGAGTACTATTACCGAGCTGAGTATTTCAGAGTCCTGTTCCTGATTAATGACCAGTTTAAGGTCAGGTTTCAACAGAGTGGTAACTGAACCTCAGAAAGTTACACCACCAGTCTCTGTCAGCACAGCCACCCATGTTCCTGGCAATTTACACATTTGTCACTGTTGCAGAGGCTACCTGTGGAGGTCAGGTCTCTCTTTAGTGCGGTTGAAACCTTAATTCGGTCGCTCCTGGTTGTCTCTGTTTCAACTTCTAAGGAAGAGCGAAGTTTCAGCTCACTTTGACGCTTCAAAACGTGGCTCAGGTTCACAATGACACAACAAAGAATAAGCATTACGGCAATCTGTCATGTCCACCAGGAAAGCCCAGACCAGATAAATAACACACACATCTGTCATGTCCACCAGGAAAGCCTAGACCAGATAAATAACACACACATCTGTCATGTCCACCAGGAAAGCCTAGACCAGATAAATAACACACACATCTGTCATGTCCACCAGGAAAGCCTAGACCAGATAAATAACACACACATCTGTCATGTCCACCAGGAAAGCCCAGACCAGATAAATAACACACACATCTGTCATGTCCACCAGGAAAGCCTAGACCAGATAAATAACACACACATCTGACAGGTCCACCAGGAAAGCCTAGACCAGATAAATAACACACACATCTGTCATGTCCACCAGGAAAGCCTAGACCAGATAAATAACACACACATCTGACAGGTCCACCCGGAAAGCCTAGACCAGATAAATAACACACACATCTGTCAGGTCCACCAGGAAAGCCTAGACCAGATAAATAACACACACATCTGTCAGGTCCACCAGGAAAGCCTAGACCAGATAAATAACACACACATCTGACAGGTCCACCCGGAAAGCCTAGACCAGATAAATAACACACACATCTGTCAGCAATTCGCTGCACAGACAGAGAGACGAAGACGAATATTCTCGTGATATTGTGATTTCTCTCTTGTAAAATTATGACTTTACTCCCGTATCATTATGCCTTTTTTCTTGAAATAATATGACTTTATTCTCCTGAAATTATGACTTTATTCTCATAATATTATGAACATTATTCTCAAAATGGCATATTTTTTTCCTCAATGTGGCGCTAATACTCTGTGATAATATATTGTTTTTGCTGATGAGAGGAAATAAAGACAATGAGATAGCCTGTTAACTCTGCCTCAGTGCATTTATTAGGTCTCATTTATAAAGTATTTAACATGTGTATATGTTTTCAATAACACTTGCATAAAACGAAGCTGTGATTTATCAAACAGGTTGTCACAGACAGTTCCCTGCTGGATCTCATCCATGCACTTTGTCATCTCACTCGATGGAGTGTTCCTGGCATTATTGCCGGACCTGCTCCCTTCCAGGTGGGATGCGAGACAGGTGTGTCTCTTGAGGGCAAAGGGCACTGATGAGGCAGTTGCAGTGGCCCTTGAGGTATTTTCATCTGTGGTTGGACTTGGATGAGACTGTCCTGCAAGGGTCTATACAAAGGACTGTGCTGCCCTCTACAAAGATTTAAACTGGTAAGTGCAGAACAAATGAAACAGTGGGGACCACTAGGCAGGCTCCTGCTGCAGTGGCATCGAAGCTGCAGCAGTCAGGGTTGAGAATGGCAGCAAACCGACCTCTCAGAGACCTCAGCGGCAATTGAACGACAGGTTCCAGAACAACAGTGGTGGAAAGTAGGTGTGCCTCCAGGTTTAAAAGGCATGGAACAACAACATGAGACAAGGACTGGCTGTCATTCTGGAGCTGGTCAGCGTGCGCAGCAAAAGGCTCAAACTATTTGAGCGGATTTTCAAGCTTTGCCCCATCACTTGTGAGGAGAGTGTCCACACTCAAGTCCTCCAGCACCTGACTGAGTTCTCCTTTTGTCTCCAGCAGTGGTTTGATCATGCCTAGGGTACTATTCCAGCACGTGCTGCAGTCCGGTATGAGAGTTTAACCACATCTTCTTATTATTTGCTCATTTGCAACACATGACTTCTGTACAGCATGAACCCGACGTCTTGCCTTCAGTATGGTGGACTCAACACCTGGGTGCTTCAGAGGAGTCAAAGTATTGCCATATAGGACTGTGCCTCTTTCTGCCTGCATCTTCAGCCATTTTCATATATCTCATTTGCACATGGGTGGTGCTCCATTGGATCAGTGGGAGGGAGGCTCTGCTGCGATTGGTTGCAGGGGCGCCTGTGAGGATAAATTTTGAGGCGATCACAGCAACCGCAGTGCAAATGGAGGGGTCGGAACGAAAAACAAAGCTGATTTTACCTTCAATTCAGTTTAAACCACAAGTTTAAAGTGGTGGGAGAAGGCGGGGGACTTAAAGACCTTTTCTAGACAAAAGAAACAGAGAGAGCGAACGACCATGAGAGAGAGTGTATATGTGTGTGTGTGTGAGAGAGAGAGACAGAGAGAGAGAGAGAGAGCGAGAATATAAGAAGTTGCCCAGTCCCTCAGTTGTAGTAGTAGTCGCTACCCAAGTCTAAGTACAATGTATTTTACTCTTCATGGCTTCTGAAAAATTATTCAAATTTCGATCGTTATAAGATCTCAAGGCCTCTTATTTCAGAAAGCAGCTTACAGAGAAGAGTATATTCAAGAGGAAAAAAATAATCACATCCTGTTGCTATTTATCGCCATCTTCAAAAGACTGAACAATTAAATAAGTTTACTTTGACACAGCGCCTGCTACACACAAACACTGCTATATTTTAACGCGAGTTACGCGTCACACTACACCTGGCTACTTCAAGTGGTTCACTTCTCTCAAATAGTTGAGTATTCTTAAGAAGCTAACGTAAAACGAAACGCAAAACTGATATGTGGGCTGAATCTCATGACAAATCTAAACCAATCAGGGGGCCGCACGATGTGCCCGGTACTTTGAGACCCCTGGGCTAGAATAGGAGAAATCTAGGAGTCTGGTGTTCTGCGAGTTTTGCAAGGATGCCCCCATGACACTTGCAGGCTCCTCTCTCTTTGTCTCTGGAAACCCGCATATGAGGCGCAATGCGGTAGTGAAACACAACGCGCCCCTGCTGCATTCACGCCGCGGGGACGCGTTCATTAACCGGTCACGGCCCAACATAACAAAACACAAAAAGAAACATAAAATATGAACATAAAAATACGACGAGCCGAAAATAAAGTACTATTCTTTGAAATCCTGTTTCCTGTCAATTTTGCTTCAGTTAATCTTTCTGGCTGGTGCACTGGTGTGTTTAATCGCATGATAGTGATGCATTATGTTTAAGTCTATAAAAATAAAACTGACTGCGCGCTCAGATTTTTGCCTGTTCTCCTACATTTTTGAACTTGGGCACACAAGTGCTCCTTGGAAAAAAAAAAGGAATAGTAGAGCCCTGTATACAAGTATGATAACTTTCATGTAGTGTTCTACAGTCACTTAACCAGAACACTCTGCAAGCTTTTACCTCTGACTTGTTGTCGGGGGAGAGAGCGTTCTTGGTATTCAAAGGAACGAACCTATTTCTTGGTGTTGTGTGAAACATGTCTTACCTTTCCGTAATTAAATTTAACAGTGAGGCAAGGAGGCGCAGGAGAAAGACTGCACTGATGAGAAGGACAGTAATTGCTTTATTTGTACAGCAGGAGCTTGGTGTAAGTACAATACAGAAATTTTAGCAGCAGAATAGTACAAATTTGCCCAGTACAAACTTGCTGAATCCAATCCAGATGTGGGCCACATCTGTTGCCAAAAAGCCTTGCTAGCTGTACAAGAACAGGCTGTTTTTAGACTGTAAGCAGAGGATTTATAACAGCATGTTAATATTTAATGTTACTTCAAACCAAACAGAATGAAAAATCATGCTATATGAAGACTAGCCCAAAAAAAAACAAAACCAAAAAAAAACAACAACATGTGATGTTATCATGTGACTTAACATTCTCCAGGGACCAAGTTAGGTGGCTTTAGCTGATACACCAGCTAACAAACTTACGTCTGTCATGGTAAGTGCTGCAGTTGTCAACATACGTCTCATGCGGATCCCTTGCCTTTGTCATCTCCACTGCTCATTCAGTTGGTGTGAAATAAGAAAATATGGAGATCCAAACAGTGCTAAAAATTCTTTCTTGTCCATTACTTCTTCAAATCTTTAGTGCTGTTTAGTAATGTTTCTGTTAGCTAACGAGCTAGGAGATGCTAACTATAGGGAGACCATTCAGCATGAGAGATCAGAGGATTGAAGTGCATGAGGAGATTAACAACAACCAACAAAAAGATAAAAAGGCTGAAATACATTTCCCACAATCCACAGAAGTTTGATCATATTTATTTCAAAAGTATCTAGAGGGTTCGTACGGTCATGAAAAACCTGGAAAAGTCATGGAATTTGAAAATAGCAATTTCCAAGCCTGGAGAAGTTTTGGAAAAATAAATAAACCCAGAACGTTTTGGAAAAGTCTGGGGAAATTTGCTTCACAGATAGGTGTTTAATAGAATATATGTGGTTCAGTGGGGCTGTATCGAATGCCTCTTCTTGCTAATCGAATTTTAGCCAAGCTTTTTTGAACGAAGCTTCAAATGTCTCTGACGTGACGTCATTGTTTTGGCCTGATGTTTCGGAATACTTGACTTTCAACTCAGTAATATGAAAAAAGAGATGATGAATATGAGGAACTACAAGTCACACTTTTTAAAAATGAAACACTCTTTAATAGACATTACTTACATCATCTGATCCAGAGCTCGCTGTCTTTGCTGTGTCGATGGTTGGCATTCCTTCCATAGTTGAGGATGCCTAAACATTCAATTTACAATTTGGTATTTAGCAGACGCTTTTAGCCAAAACGACTTACAATAAGTGCACCAGTCAGATCCTATTGCCTCATAAACAGAGATCACAATAAGGCTGTACATTAATTACCCTCCTGGAATTCTGTGACAGTAAACGATAAACACGCTGCCAACCTCGGATTCCCTCAAAAGTTTAGACCAATTAAAGGGGCTCGTCCGGGAGTTGAACCCGGGACCTCTCACACCCGAAGCGAGAATCATACCCCTAGAACAACGAGCCATGAAACGCGGTTTTCTGAAGGTTGAAATTTCGACGGCCTTGGTAGAAGGGGAAGAAATTCTAAGACACTGCCAACCTCGGTTTCCCGAGAAAGACAAGTTCAGGCCAATTAAAGGGAGGTTTGAACCCGAGACCGCTCACCACCAAAGCGAGAACCATACTCATAGACCAACGAGCCACCAATTGTTCTGAAGATTGAAATTTTGGCAGCCTTGCCAGAAGCAGATGAAATTTTGAGGTGGTTTCCCGCGAAAGACAAATTAAGGACCTCTCGCCACCAAAGCAAGAACCGTACCCCTAGACCAACAAGCCACGAACTGCACGGTTCTGAAGGTTGAAATTTCGGTAGCCCTGGCAGAAGCAGATGAAATTTTGAGGCAGTTTCCCACAAAAGACAAGTTCAGGCCAATTAAAGGGGCTCATCTGGGAGTTGAACCCGGGACCTCTCGCACCCTAAGCGAGAATCATACCCCTAGACCAACAACCACAACTTTCCAAAAGCTGACATTTCAGCGGCCCTGGCAGAAGCAGTCGAAATTTTGAGGCACTGCCAATCTCGGTTTCCCAAGATGTACAAGTTTAGGCCAATTAAAGGGGCTCGTCCGGGAGTTGATTCTGGGACCTCTCGCACCCAAAGCAAGAATCTACCCCTAGACCAATGAGCCACGAAACACACTTCGCTGAAGGTTGAAATTTGGTCCTGGCAGAAGCAGACAGAATTTTGAGATGCTGCCAACCTCGGTTTCCCGAGAAAGACAAGTTCAGGCCAATTAAAGGGGCTTGTCCCCCAATGTCCCCCAAAGAGGTAAAAATCTCTCAAAAGCACACTACAATGCTTTTAAATCTGGTGACACAACAGCATACAATGTTGCCAGATCAAACCGAAAAATAGGCATAGAAAAGGCTAAGGATATCCATATACAGTGTGTAGAGGACTACTTCAACAGCGCTGACACCAGGAGCATGTAGCAAGGCATCAGGGCTATCATTGACTACAAGGGCAATGCTGTCTGCCCCCACAGTGATGTCACACTGTCCAACAAGCTCAACGCATTCTTCGCTTGCTTTGAAACTGGCAACAATGTGACAAGTGCAAGAATCCTGGCCCCGGCCACAGAGGATGAACAGGTTTTCCCTATTAAAAACATCTGATGTACAGCGCACGCTGCGGAGGGTCAACCCACGGAAAGCTGCAGGCCCGGACGGAGTTCCAGGACGGGTGTTTAAGGACTTGTGCTGATCAGCCGGCTGAGGTATTCACAAGAATCTTCAACCTGTCTCTACTTCTGAAGTCAGCCATCATAGTGCCAGTGCTGTAAAAAACAAACATCAGCACTCTGAATGATTATCGCTTGGTTGCCCTCACACCAACGATAATGAAGTGCTTTGAAAGGTTGGTCCTCTCCCACATCAAAGCCATCATCCCTGCTTCTCTGGACCCACACCAGTTCGCCTACAGAAGTAAAGTTAAAGTATCCCTCCTGAAAAATATTTAAGTAAGACTAAAATAGTCACTTACAATTTACAATGTCAGTCAGTTTAACTCCACTTAGAGTACTTTTTTTTTTTAGCAAGAGTACTTCTGCTTGTACTTTATACAGCCTTGTTTGAATGTATGTATGACATGAAGTGAGTTAAAAGTGAATGAAAAGATGCATTAAACAAAGACTTTCCATCAAAAACACTTTATTTAAAAGAATGCAAAAATATGTTTGGACATTGGACTAAAAAAAACCCCCAAAAAACATCACAGCCAAACAAAAGATTTAGTGAGTATTTATCTCCAAAGTTAAAAGTTAAATTGAAAATATGTCGTCACTAAATGTCTGCTTTAGCAATACACTAAAATTGATCATTTACATTTGTTTAAACAAGCTTTATCACATTAGGACATTATTTCATCAAAGTGCACTTCAGCAGAGTACACTAAAGCACAGTTTAAATGTGCTTGGGTAACCATTATAACGAAGCTCCATTTTTTAAAAGATCACCTCAGTGTGTCAAAAATACAGTTAATGTAATCCAGAACAGTGTGAAACGTAATAATTTAAAACATACTTTTTGACAACATATTGAAGCTCATGTAATTAAAATACATTAAATCAAAAACACACTTTTATTACTCTTCAGATACTTCAGATATACTACTAGCATATTTAAGTATACGTCTTTTTCACAAGGGTATCCACTACTGTCCGGAGAGAAGACAGCAAACTCGATCTAACCAGGACAGGAAAAGAAGAGGGAGACACAGATGCCCAACTGCGCAAGAGGATAAATACATTAGACTCTGTAGTTTTAGAAACAGATATCTTGCAGGTCCTCAGTTGGCTGCTTCTTTACACATTAAACACCAAGTCCCAGCGTCATCTACAACAGTGAAAAGATGACTTAGGGATGTTCGCCTTACAGAAAAAGCCGACTGTGTAACAGGCCAATGAAAAGGAAATGTTAAAATGGGCAAAAGGATACGGGTGTTGGACAGTGGATGACTGGGAAAGAGTATTCTAGACAGATGAGTCTAAGTTTGAGTGTTTGGATCAAGGAAGAGAACATATGTGAGACACAGAGCAAGGGACAGGATGCTGGAGGAGTGTTTGATGCCTTCTGTCCAGCATGGCGGAGAAAATTTAATGAGTGAGAGAGGGTGAGTGGGCTCTTGTGGGAAGAGTTTCACCATAGGGTGAGAGAAAAATACCTTACAAGGCAGTCTCACCTCTGGGAAGAGCTACAGAAGGCATTTGCTGAAATTTCCCCTGAATATCTTCAAAGCCTGACAACTAGAATGCCAAAGGTCTGCAAAGCTGTAATTGCAGCAAATGAAGGATTCTTTGATGAATGTAAAGTTTGATGAATAGAACAATTCTATGAAATAAAAAGAATGACAATATTATGACATTGTCATTGTAATTTCTGATCAATTTAATGCTACAGTGGTGAATGGAAGTATCAGTTTCCATAGAAAACATGAACATTTCTGGGTGATTCCAAACTTGTATAGATGTTTGTATATGATGTGTTGTGCCACCCATAGAAATTGCTGAGAATTACAACTCTTTTGTTGTGAATATGAATGCTGATCAATGAACGATGTCACATCAAGTTCATACTTCTGGCATAAAATTTAATTATAAATAATCTTAATCACTGTGAAATGATTAATTACAAGCTAATTATAAGTTCATGATGTTCCACAATGACATACAAAGCAGACCATAAGTGCACACAGGTATCCCTGTTGTCTTTAATGTACCATTGTTCTGCTCTTCTCCTTCTGTTAGATATTCTGACTCGCCACCCCCACTCCCCCCTTTTTCTGTTTGTTGCTTGGCACTCACAGACATGGGTTTTCATTGGCTTTCTCTTGGCAAGTGTGTGTTGTTTATAGATGAGAGTTTCATGTTTTGAGCTGGCCACTAGAGGGGGCCAGAAGAAGACCAGACTGACACTCTCACATCCACCTGTTTAGTAGT
The DNA here is from genome assembly GCF_902362185.1 of Chanos chanos. Lineage (NCBI taxonomy): Eukaryota > Metazoa > Chordata > Actinopteri > Gonorynchiformes > Chanidae > Chanos > Chanos chanos. The sequence continues at coordinate 17,574,733 of NC_044505.1, forward strand.
TAATCACTTCATTATTTGTTCATTGCTCACACCTGTTTCCCTATTTAAATTTCTCCTGGGGCATTGTTTGTTGCCTAGCCATATGGAAATTTTCCCTGTGTTACGGTATAATCATTGTACTACCCTCAGGAAATTCCAATTTATTGCTCCTGTTCCTAAACTGTATTTGTTTGTTTTAAAAAGATAAAAAATATGGCTGTCAGTCTGTGCAGCTGAAATAATTTTTAGTTTACTGATATTTACACTCATCCTGTGTGAGAGGTACATCTGTGTTGATTTGCTGGGTTTCTCTTAACGGAGGCGTCATCTCTCTCTGCATTGGCATCTGGGACTATTACAGCATCTGCACTCTCAAATATCCACCATTATCTCCACTCTCTCTCCTCTGTTCAGCTCATCTCTCTCAAGCACAGTTTCTCCACTGTCTAATTTTCTAACACAGTTTTCTAATTTTCTGTCACACTGAGTCAATGCTGTAGTCTCTGTACTTCAGTGTTCACCCTGTGTATCTGCACTTCTATTTTTGTGTTGCATGCGAATGACTCTTTAAGAGGTGAGAAAAACGTTAACCAGAGGAAGTCCAGCTCATCATATCACTCTGAAAGAATATACTCTTACTTTTCAAAAGTCATGTCTTTTCTTCAGGCTACTTTAATGCATTGAGCCCAGTTTCGGGCATCACAGAACTTGGCCCAAAAGGACCATTCAGCTAAGAGTTTTGTCAAATCTGAAGATTTAAGTTAAATACTGTTGACAGGGTTGCAATGTGCTTTCACAATTTGGTTGAGGTCAGGGCACCTGGATTTTTCGCACCACAATCTTTTGCAAAAGTGCAGATACAACCTGAGACCCTCAAATGGGAAAAGGCAAATGGCTGAGCAAACAGGTCAAAATTGTCTTTTGGCATTTCACACGCCTCTCTCTTCTCCACAAGGAGCTCCAATGAAGCCAACATTCTGGGAGTAAGCTAGATGGGAACTTTGCGTCCCCTTTCCCACGAGTCTGAATTCTTGAGAAGAATCTGCATAGTTCTCTCTCCAGCTCAGAGAGGGCCCAGTCTACATCTTCATGAGGACCTGTTGTGTTCCTGGACAGAAAAGCTGATGAAGGCATACATGACACCTCTCCTTCTCTGTGGCGGTTAAACAGTATGATTTCAGTCAGAGATTTCTTTGCTAGGCAAGACCAGGTTTCAGGGGAGCATTGTGCTGTTAACTGACTGATGCGCTCCTGCTGCTTTCGATCAAGGTATGCATGCAGTTTTTGCACATCTTTGGTAAATGGCAATATTGTTGGAGCATTCCACTTCTTCAATATTTCTTGCAGCTGTTGCTGATACTAAATAATTCCAACGGGCTACATGCACTTTCTGGAAGCTGACGGCTTGCTAAGCTAACTTGCTGTTTCCTGTAATCCTTCCATTGCTTTCCAAAAGCTTACTTATTTTCTCAAAACTGTGTCCAAGTTTGAGTGCCAGACTGGTTGTTTTATATGTTTAGGTTCAAGTCTGCAGATTTTTACACTCGTAGATGCTTTCAGGGCAGTTTCCCTGCTGGAGTTCTTAACAGTCACCACCTAGCATTTCTTCTTCAGGTATCTGCAAACATGCATTTGATTGCAAGTTGGAATCATTTCTCATCATATGTACTTTCCTTCTCCAGGCCCAGTAAGGATATTCGATGTATCAATTTATGACATAAGAAATGTACGTTTGATGCAAACATTTCTCTGGTGCATTTCTTTCTGTCATCAATTTAGAGGTTAATGTCACTCTTTTGTTAGAGAAAATAACCAACCTTTGTTTCTCGCCATGGCAAGTCTATCCATCCATAATCATATGTAATTTCCTCTCCAGGATTTATGTCCATCAGAGCTAAAAGGCAAAGATATGGCTTTCCATTGGCCTCAGTTCTTTTCATTCAGCAATTAGGATGTTTATGGTCATCATTGACCAACCTTCCAAAGGAGCCATCATCCTTGGCAGCATCAATACTGTTTGGAAAAACAAAAGGAAAGAAAAGAACATGACTAATATGTTAATTGACTCATACAGCATTAAAGAGGCAACAGAGCTAAGAGTTCTTAATTGAATGATAGGCTACTTACCACCATGTTTTTCCTCTCCACTTAAAGTCAAACATAAAGACAGTACATTTACTATGGTAGAGCCTCCTGCTTCTCTGAGATTCTTTAAAATCAATCAACTCTCCTCTATACTCCAAAACAAAATCCTGTTTATGGAATGGAGCTGTGGCAAATACTCCATGACCTGTAAGGAAAATAATAATTGTTTCTGGAATAAATGGTTGGTTGTTAAGGAATCCTAGATGTTTCTGGAGATTTTTTGCTGCCAAGTGAGAGGCAAGCAATATATAGCCATATATGATGTCACACTTTGACTGCTCTGGGATAAGACATACCTTTAAAGCCACTGATGTATTTCACCTCAAGCAAACATGTTTTGTCAACAGATTTAACATGTTCCAAAGCATCTCTCTGTGGGCTGATCCTTCACGACATCTTTGGCCCTGCCAGAGCATGTGTATGTTGGTTAGACTACTTTATGGTTTATATTAACTGATGCCATGAATTAGAGTAGATTAAATATATATTTAGTATACATAGATGCTCACTTAGCATCCTCTTTATTAGAAGCTGTGACCTTAGACCTACACTCATAAGCACTTTTAGGTATACTTATCTTTCAGGTAAACAACTCAGATGTACAATTACAGACTGAAGCCAATCTGTTGCCAGCCCACAGTGTGTCAACAACCCTCTACCCTGTTCATTATTGGTCAGTGCCTAACCCACAGGACTGCGGTTGATATTATTTGAGTGGCACACCATTCTCAACATCTACAGAACAGTGACACTGACATGGTAGAGGCATGGTAGTAGCTGTTGTGCTGGCACAAGTCTATTAGGCGCAGCAGTACTGCAGGGAGTTTTTACACAAATCCGTGTAAGTGATATGTTGAGAATGGTCCACCACCCGAAAATATCCAGTCAGTAGCAGGCCTGTGATCAGAGATTTATCACTGGTGAGGGGCTTGAGGATGGCTAACACAGTTTGTGCATCAGATGGGCCATAGCCTGTAACTGCACACCAAGAAGTTGTGTGTGCAAGGTAGGTGTTTCTAATAAAGTGATCAGTGAATGTATATACATATTGTAGCTCATTTCCGCAAGCTAAGCTGAATACACTCCAAACAGTTAACAACTTTCAAAACAGCTAGTGCACTCAATCACAAGAGGGAAATTCAGTGTAAAATAAATATAACTTCATATTTTGGACAATATGCCTACCATTATAAAACTCACAGATCTGCGTTAAACTATTCATCAGTGTTGCCAGTTATACAGCGTAAATAATATTGAAACACTAAAGATGTCAGCAGTCCCTCTCAGCGACAAAGTCTGAATGCCTGAAGCCATGCTAGGTCTGGACATCTGGTTGAATATTTCCTCTAGCCTCTCAAAGGAATGGGCTGTGATTGGCCATGATCAATCATTACAAAAGGTGGTCTGACTACAGTCTCATTTTACCTTGCCCTCTAACACCCACCACAGGTAATGCAATTTTCACTCTTCTTACTGCAGCAGCTTCACTGATATCCTCCTATCCTCATGCTGTCTCAACTCCTTTGACTGGGATTTGATGAACTTGAACTTCCTTTCATATATTCTCCAGGTAGCATGTAGTTCTGAATTCATACAAGCAACCAGCAAGCAAACTCAGTCTAATGGGAATCTCAAGCATTGCTTACTGAAACACTATATACGTCTGATTAAAACGTTAAAATATCAGTCTGTTATTAAAATTAAATTTACCAACTATTTTTCAAATATAAGTTACATTAACAAAACAAACTTGCTTACCTATTTGTGCGTCTGCTTCTCGCCGGTTGAGACTAATTACCAAGATGTGTAGTTTTTGCTCCAGATCCCTCAATGGTTACGACAGTGAAAAATACTACAAAATGGCTGAAGGGGTTTGTACAGTTTATTTTGCAACCCATATCATTTGCATTTTAAGACCACGCTAAATATTCAATACGAAGATTTTAAACGCACGCCGTCACAGATTTGCAACCATGTTCTAAACAAATTGTTGGTAATAAAGCTTATGAATTAGAAAACCGACAAACGTTCGCTAGCAACAGTATAGCTGGCTAGTTCGTGAATTAATTAGTCAATATTAATGCTCAAGTCAACAACGTGATCGCAACACATGTTCAGTAAAACACATTATGTTAGTGCTATGTCCTGAACTACTAACTAAACACTGCACACATAAGTAGCCGTAAGTGGTTTGTGGGCTAATTTTGCATTGCTAAATGTTAGTCTTTCAAATACAGACAAGTGCAGTCTTGTTATCAGAATCAGAATCGCTTTATTTGCCAAATGTGCAATGTACACAGGAATTTGACTTGGTGGCACAGTGCAGTGCAACATCAACTCCATCCTCAAAAAGGCCCAGCAGAGGATATACTTTCTGCAGCAACTGAGGAACTTTGGTCTGCAACAGGAGCTGTTGAGGCAGTTCTACACTGCAGTCATCGAATCTGTCCTGTGCACATCCATCACGGTCTGGTTTGGTGCAGCCACAAAACAGGATAGAAACAGACTGCAGTGAACAGTGACGACAGCAGAAAGAATCACTGGTGCTCCCCTGCCCACCCTCCAGGACTTGTACTCCTCAAGAACTAGGAAATGGGCAGGGAAAATCATTACAGATTGCTCTCACCTGGGACATGACCTCTTTCAACTCCTCCCCTCTGGTAGGTGCTACAGAACCCTGTGTACCAAGACTACCAGACACAGGAGCAGTGTCTTCCCTCATGCCATCACCCTCATGAACAAATGACCAGCAGTCTCACCTGCTATGCATCACTACTTCTGTTCTACAGACTGTTATTACACACTGCTCACATCTACAATTACCTACAATTACCTACTGTTCAATAATCATACTTCCATTCCCATTCCCATATGTGATGCGCATGACTTCTTTTGTCTTGTCTTGTTTTGTTTTGTTTCATTTGCATTACCCTCATACATATGCACATTACCACTGTTCATGCACATTCTGTTACTTAATGCACATTACTGTTGTTTGTACTGCCCACATATGTGACGCTCATTTAATGTCATACCTACCTGGCTTGCTTTGCATATACTGCTTGAATATAACATCATAAATTAAGCGAGTAGCTGCTTGTTAGCAGTCATATTGTCACCAGTACTGAATGCATCTTACACCATTAATCCCTCATCTTGAACACATTCTTGATTGGCCCTAGTTCACCTGTGCTCCGACGTTCCTGCCTATAGGCTGCGTTATGAAATTTCATAGAATGAGAAATTTGAGGGAACTGATTTTGGACCATGGTCCTGCTGAAGCTCAGACAACCATCTTGCATTTTCCAGAGCGTAAGTGTCCACTTCTAGATTTGTAGCGACCTGCTCAGATTGGAAGAGTGGCTCCCTTTCAGTTGTATCTTTCCACATAGTATGACAGTCAAAGAGGGTAACACAACAGAAAGACAGCTGTGGCAGTGGTGGCCAGTTTTCCCAGCTCAGTGTGCCTCCACCTGTACACTTATACATCTCCTCCATGTTAAATCATTCATTTCTAATGATGCCACATGCTACTATAAGATGGTATACAGGTTTTATATAAAGAGGTGTGAAATTAAATATTTTTATGTATAGTATGTTTACAAGATACTCCTCCCCAAATTTTTATATAGAATGTGCTAGAAGCAGATACCAGTCACACTTTGTATAGAATATTTAACAGCATATACTGCTCTTTCCAGGAGTCAATATTGATGACGACCTACCTCAAAAGGAAATGCTTTAAATTTGCTCCTGGTTTCTTGACCTGACTTCTCCAGAGTCTCTGCGAACTTGTAGAACCTGCTCCATGCTGACCATTCTAAGCAGGGAAAGCAGTGTAGCTGAATGGTAGAGCATGTGACTGAGGGTTGCAATCCTCCTGGTTCAGATCTGGTTGCCGCCCTCTGTTTTTTCAGCTTCTTGCTATAACTGACATCGATCTTTTTGCTCTATAACAATATGCTTTCTTTTATCCGGTCCTGGGCGCCTAGATAACGAAACACTCTCTACTCCAGCTTAGTATTATAACACCTCATACTAGTCCTTATCATGTTGCCATCTTTCCATGCATGTGGGGGTATAGCTCAGTGGTAGAACATTTGACTGCAGATCAAGAGGTCCCAGGTTCAAATCCAGGTGCCCCCTCATTTTGAGGTTCTTGCTGTGTAAGGTATAGTGGAATGACAGTAACACTGGTCTGTTTACTCTAAAGCAGTAACAGGTTTACTCACATCCTGTCCTGGATGATCAGATTCCTGAGCAGGTGATTACATTCATTTGAAACAAACAAAAACCCTGTGTTCTCTCTGATGGTCCAAGGAGCCCCAACAGCTGATTACCTGCATTAAGACCAGTCTGTTACAGTGGTTCTATATATCACAGTAGATTATGTGTATTAAGACCAGTCTGTCACAGTGCTCCTATATATCACAGTAGATTATGTGTGTTAAGAGCAGTCTATCACAGTGGTCCTATATATCACAGTGGATTACCTGTATTAAGACCAGTCTGTCACAGTGGTTGTATCTATCACAGTGGATTACCTGTATATAGTCACAGTAATTTCACATGACTGTGGTCAGGGAGCGACATGGAGGAGCAACATGGAACAGTGCTTCCAGGAAGGCTACAAAGCACAAGAGTTTTCAGTTCCCAAGTAGGATATGAAATCATATGCCCATTTTAAAGCATTGCAGAGTGCATAAATGTCCATTATCTGCTTGGATGGTCCATTTCTGGAATCCTGATAGTGACTGTGATGACTGTGATGATTTTGTTAAAGAATAATATATATATATATTTCACTCTAATATTAAGAGGCAATCATCGTTTTTTGTTGTGGAAATGACTGTTGCCATATTTTTTAAAAATCTCATGATATTTTAGCCTGTTAAGTCAGTTTTAAAATTAGCATTAAATATACACAGAAAAAAAAACCAATATTAACAGAAATTTGGCCTGTTGTTTTAACATTCATATGAAATATGAGCTTTTTGGAGATAACACCCAATAAACATATTCCCCATTTAACTCATATTTACCTTGATTTTTCCTCTTACCCCCTCTAGAGGTCACTCTTTCCTCCAGCCACGTGTTCCCCTGTTGAGTGGCTGTTGCTATGGTTACCAAGTATACAAACCCTAAAACATGATCCTAGAATTCTGTTTTGTACAGTGTGGTGGAAATGACAGTGAGCCCAAGGGACAGGTGTTCTTTTTATGAAAAATACAAGAAAATGTGAAGAAATATTACTATACATAGTATATTTCACTAAAATACGCATTAATGTCTAATGTGTATTTGAACTCCACATTATTTAAATATTAAATTCAAAATTAAGCAGGATTGAAGGCAATATAGTAAAACCCATACTTAAAAGGCCTCTTGTTGCATAGTAAAATTAATGACTGAGCTATTATTTATTTTTTGTAAGTTCCTCTTGGTGTGAAGTATGTGTGACAAAAATAAAAATGTAGAAATGTTCTTTTGTTTTTCTTATTACTGCCAGGGATACAAAAATGACCATAGTTGAAGAATCCCCCTTACATTTTAATTTTGACTCCGTTTTCTTGTGATAACATGTTATTTTTCTATGTTTTTTCAAGATCACGAAATAACAAAACTTTGTTTTCCTGTGATAATGACATAATTAATTCATTATCACAGGAAGACAGTTGTTTTCTTGAGATTTGAATTAATAAAGAGGCCCACAACCTGTTTCCTCTGTTCTTTTGTTAAACAGAGCACACAGTCTGGTTAACACTGCGTCTTAAGCGTGTGTTTCTTTAGCATGTGGTCATGTTAAACTGTGGGAAGTTCATGTTTTCACTCTCTTAGATTAAAAAGGCTGTCAGGTGAGAGGAAGAGTGAGTATAAAACCTGTGATAAAAATGTTACTTTTCCGACACTCTGAAAGTTATAGTCAGACATTAGTGATCAATACAAGCTGCATGATATTGATATACATGTGTTTCATCATACCCGATAAAGAAATGAGTTCTTTTTTCACTATTATTAACCACCCAAAGTTAAGATGAAGTTATGGTGGAAGTTGACACTTGAGATGTTGTGGACCTGAAGAATAACTGGACAATGTGAAGAACTGACAGACATTGTAAGACTTGGTGAAAGTGAATTATAACCAGTAAATGCAGTTAAGCATTAATGACATCTCTGCAGAGTCACGGCAATCATGACAACAATTTTAGAAAAAAAAGTTGAAGTAAAAGAGAGACCTCTCAAGAGCAACAACAACAACAACAACAACAACAAAGAACTACAGCCTCAACAACAAAACATCTTTAACTTTGTTAGAATTAATATATGAATTAAAAATAAAACATGGAATTGCAGATTTTAATGCATACAAATATCATTATTCTTATTTCTTTTTTTTTTCTTTTTTTTTCCGCCCAAAGCAAACATTGTGAAACGTTCATGTGCCGAAAAGGTGTGTACTTAAATTTGTCTAATTGTGCGTTGATATTTTCCTCTCACAAATGTATTTAATTTTGTCGTCACATGATACATCATTCCAAGCGTCAGGTCTGTCAAGTACAGCACAGTCCTCATCTCTCAACAATCCACTATTATTAGGCTCCCCTTCACCCCAGTACCTGAAATAACACAGAGAATCAGTCTGTCTAATGTATTTCTCATACTGAACAGTAGACTGAGGGTTAAGAGTCAATAACTGTCTCATGACCAGAGTTAAATTCAGTGATCTCTTACCTAGTGTTCAGTGCTGTCCCATCCACCCATTTCCACACCCCCTCTGTGTCTCTGTCAGTCAGACCGATCCAAAGGCCTGATTGACTCATCTTCCACAGTCTATTAACAAACTCCTGATGATGATGCACAAAATGAACATTTAGTTATCCAGGTAGAGCAGTGTGTCTGAGAATGCATGAGAATACATACAAACACACAAATTGCACACGCTATAGCTTAACTTAACTATGGCAAGCGTGTTTTTTTGCATGGACTGTTAAAATTTGTACCAACACAGACTTTGTTAACAGTTTGAAATAAGATTATATTTATGAAGTTCTCTCTGTAGTCTGCTCTCTCTCTCTATCTTTCTCTCTCTCTCTTTCTCACTCTCTTATGCCATCTCATCTGTATCCATCTAATCAGCATTAATCTTCTCATGCTTGCTGAAATAATTGACTTATTTGGTTAACTAATCATCACTCACATTTGTTCTGTGTAATCAAGCCCCTATAACACTCCTGTCTGTCCTGATTATTGTTGAGTCTTAGCCTGTGTGTTGGATAATGTCTTTGCTCTTAGGGCTCTGACTGCCAATGACTGACCAAATACTGTCAGACTTGAGTTCATTTTAATAAACCACTACTCTGCATCCAGGCCCATTTTCTATCTGTGATACACACACTCTCTCTCTCTCTCTCTCTCTCTCTCTCTCTCTCTCTCTCTCTTTCTCTCTCACACACACACACACACACACACACACACACACGCGCACACATACCTGTTCTTCTTTGTTGTTTATTATCACCAGCTCTGCTCCTCTGTGTCTGCAGTCCTGTCTGCTCTCAGTCCAGCTCTTTGTTTCAGTAGAGATGTAGTACAGACTGGAACTGAAATAAAACCATCCCTGCAGAATGTCTTTATCTGTTCACAGAATAAGTAGAAAAAGAATTGAGAACAACTTACATGTATTAACTCAAACACTCACTTATGTATGTGCATATACACACACACACACACGCTCTTCAGAGATGGCTATCACTTGTGGTATTAACTTTTTGTCCACTGTGGGAGCATAATATAATCAAATCTCTTCATATCAATATGGTCTTTAAGTATGAGTCTTTTTTCTCACATTTTTATAGCAGATATAACCCATGGAAGACTCTATTAAATATCCCAGAGATACAGCTATGAATCTCAGAAATGTCTGAATTGATTTAAAATATTGTATGTGGAACTTCAGGATATTTTGTACACATGCATTGATGAAAGGGCCCCTTATTTACAGGAATTCTCAGGTGTTTGCAAACATAAGCATCTCGGAATATGAGGACCAAACAAAAGATTGTGCTGAAAAATCTAAACAACTAACAAAAAATGTGAATTTACTGAAGCATATACATAAGAATGTGATTTTACTAAAACATGCACATAAACTTTTTCACTCGCCCAAATCAGAAAGGCTGCACCGATATCCACTGAGCTTTCTCTGTAACTCATCTCTCTTCTTATTCAAGCTGTCTAAACTGGTCTGTAACTGGTTTTTCTGTTTAAGTAGGTCGTTATATCTGTCCTGTAAACCCCCTCTCTCTATAGCTGCTTTTTGATTATCGGTTTGTAACTGGTCTCTCTCTGTTATCAGTTTGTTGTAATGGCTTTGTAGAAGGTCTCTCTGCATAGTTAAGTTGTTGTAACTGGCTTTTATCTGATCACTTTCTTCAGTCAAATTTCTGAAATTTTTTTGTAACTGTTTGAACTTTAAAATAAACAAGACACTCAGCACTATGATGACAGTCAGCAGGAGAACACACAGCAGCCCCAGACACAATGCAGTCAGTCTGTAGCATCTGTCACTACCTGAGAAGACAAACAGACACATAGACACATTTTCTCATCACGTCTTGTACATCTTCTGACTGAAGGACACAACTAAATGAGATTCATTTCTGTTAATGTCACACTTTTACTAGACCTAAATTCTCTCTCTCTCTCTCTCTCTCTCTCTCTCTCTCTCCCTCTCTATCTCTCATAAACATAATCACATGCAATCACACACCTTATGTATCAGTTCTACTCATCATTTTTATTGCATTATATATTTATTTTGTTATATAAATCAAGGTTTCCTCATGTTCTTACAGTAAACCTTTCATGTGATTCACCCAATCTCCAGTTTTACTGTAGGGATTAATTTCAGTCTTTGTCTGATAAAATATCCACTTCTATGGTATTATTGGTAAACAAGCAGCACAGATCTGTCTGTCTTCATTCACTGCCTAAATATTTTATCTATTTGTTTGTTTATCTGTGCATTGCATTTTTGAGGACGTTTGTCAGAGCAAATGTTGTCAGAGAATGGTGGAAAAGTTATCAGAGAATACTTTGTCTCTTACTGTTTCTCTTTTTACGTTTTTCAGCTACAGACAAAGTGAATTTGGCTGCTAATCTGTGTGAGGGAAATAATTTAGTAACAGACAATTTACAATTTACAATTTGCTCACAGCTCCACTCTGCAACCTCGCTCTTCATCCACTACCTTCATCTCCTCTGCCTGTTTCCATCTCCATACTACAACTTGTCAATAAACCCTCCTTCATCCTAAACCTGAGTTGTGTTCTGCATTTGAGTTTCCTTAGTTGATTGTCAGACATGTATAGAAATATACGCTCATCCTGTGCAAGAAATACGTGTGTGTTGAGTTGCTGGGTTTCTTCTAGTAGAGGTATCTTCTCTCTGTGTGTCGGTGTCTGTTGTTCTCACAGCATCCACACTCTCATGAATATCCACCATCATCTCCACTCTCTCTCCTCTGTCCGGTTCATTTCTCCCAATATAGTTTACATTATCATAAATACACACAGTCATCTCCACTCTCTAATTCTCTAACACACTATTACACTGAGTTCATTGCTGTAGTCTCTGTATGTCAGTGTTTACACTGTGTCTGCACTTCTGTGTTTGTGTTGCATGAAACGAACTCTTTAAGAGGTGAGAAAAACGTTAGTCACAGGAAGTCCAGCCCATCATGTCAGATGTCACTCTGAAAGAATATGTTCTCACTGAGCTCTGTTTAGGGTGTTGGCATAAGCATAAGTACACCCTGGACAGGTCGCCAGTCCATTGCAGGGCGGACACACAGATTCACCTGCACATGCATACCTAAGACCAATACTGCAAGTATCTCCAATTGACCTAATCTGCATGCGGGAGGAAACCCACACAGACGTGGGGAGAACATGCCAACTGCACACAGAAGAATACTCTGGCCACCTGGCCGGGAATCGAACCTGAGACCTTCTTGCTGTGAGGAAACAGCGCTACCCACTGTGCCACCGTGCTGTGCCCCCTACATGTTCAGACATCTGTATATTATTGGATGAATCAAGAATTCCTCTGCTTTTTTTCAGGCACCTCTCTCTCAGGTAATTTTCCTTTTGAAGGGAATTCCAGTCTTTTTCTGACAAAGTGCCTTCTTCTATATCACGGCTGAATGGGACGGATCTCTCTGTCTTCTGTTGCCACACATTTTTTTTGTATTTATTTCATCATTTCTGTCTTTCTTTCTTTATTCATTTATTTATGTATTTATTTATTTATGGGTTCTTCTGAAAACACCGATTAGAGCAAAAGTTGTCAGAGAAGGGTGGAAAAATTACTACAATTTATTATTATTATTGTGTATTTATATATTAATTCATTAATTTCTTCTGAAAACACTGATTAGAGCAAAAGTTTTCAGTGCAGAGTGGAGAATTTATCAGAGAACTCATAGTTTCTTATTGTTTCTCTTATTACTGTTTGTTTTTACTGGAGATAAAGTGAACCTGGCTGCTAATCTGTACAGCTGAAATATTTTTGTATCACCAAGACTAATAACATACTGATATTTACACTCAGCCCTGTAAGAGGTACCTGTGTTTTGAGCTGTTGGATTGTACCTGTGTGTTGAGTTGCTGGGTTTCTCTTGGAGGAGATGGATTCTGGGATTCTGACGGCGACTGCACCATTATAAATCTCCACCATCATCTCCACTCTCTCTCCTCTGTCCAGTTCACTTCTCCCAATATAGTTTACATTATCATAAATACACACAGACACCTCCATTCTCTAACACACACTATTGCACTGAGTTAAAGCTGTAGTCTCTGTATGTCAGGGTCACTCTGTGTGTCTGTGTTTGTGTTGGATGAAACAGACTCTTTAAGAGGTCAGAAAAAAGCACAGGAAGTCCTGCCCATCACGGCGGATCTCACTCTGAAAGTTCTCACTGAGCTCTGTTTAGGGTGTTAGCATAAGTATATGTGTGTGTGTGTGTGTGCATGTGTGTGCGTGCGTGTGTGTGTGTAACCCTCTACGGAAGCAAAAAACTGCAGGTACCAACATCAGACTCATGGCGATATAAACATCAATGTAGATTCTCAGGACTACACCCATAACCCATCTAATGTATGTTTGTTTTGTGTGTGTGTGCATAAGCATGTGAATGTGTGTGTATCAGACGTGTATCAGGTTCACGTTCTTATTTTCAGGTGAAACACAAAATTGACTTATTCATGGTTTTACTTTGTGACAGTAGTAGACAACTGTAAGTATCAGCATCAGTGTTACATTCAGTGATCATTGCTGTACTGTCCACCCATTTCCCCCACTGTATCTCTGTCAGTCACACCAGTCCATGCACCCACTGTCCTTAATGTGAGTCAGAGTAAAGATACAAAGTCATTACTTAAACATAAATCTTTTATTCTCCATCAAAACCTCAGACACACTGCAGTCAGTCTGTACTATCTGATCTCTGAAATGTCTGTGGTCTCTGATCTCTGTAGTGGCACTTCCTGTTTGACACACATGCACATACAAATACTCTCTCTCTCTCTTTCTCTCTCTCTTTCTTTCTTGTTAATAATGATGAATGTATGAACACTGCATAGAAACAAAACAGCATATCCAACACCAAATCAACATAAGAAGTAGAACAAAAGTTATTGCTAGAAAATCATGGTGTTGTCAGCTTAAAAGTCTCTTCTCACATATCCAGTGGTACATATAATGATAACATGATACATGATACCAGTTTTTCACACTGTTGTGCACATGATGAATAAGAACACATCGCTCATTTCCATATTGACTATCACTGGACTGTCCTCCATACCAGTACCTGAAATAACACAGAGAATCAGTCTGTTTAATGTGTTTCTCATACAGATCAATAGACTGAGGGTTAAGAGTCAATAACTGTCTCATGACCAGAGTTAAATTCAGTGATCTCTTACCCAGTGCTCAGTGCTGTACCATCCACCCATTTCCACCTCCTTTCACTCTCACTGTAAGTCAGACCAATCCAAACATCTGAATTGCTGATCTTCCTCAATTCAGCAACAAACTTCTGATGTGAGAAATGAAATGAAAATGAATTAATGCAGATGATCAGTTAAACATCAGTCTGATACGCCCCATAAAGCCTGAGACACACTGCAGTCAGTCTGTAGCATCCACTTACAGCAGTGTCACTTCCTCAGTCACACACACACACACACACACACACACACACACACACACACGGACACACACAAACACACACACACAAACACACACACACACACATACACTCACACACACACACACACACGAGAACTTCTCTCTCACCTGTTCCTCTTCACTGTTTATGATGACCAGTTCTGCTCCTCTCTTTATACAGTCCTGTCTGCTCTCACTCCAGCTCTTCTTTTCATTAGAGATGTAATACAGACTGTGACTGAAATATCGCCAACCTTGTAGAACATGATTATCTGATCATGATCAGGACAAAAAGAGTCAATGACTTATATTCTCTCTCTCTCTCTCTCTCTCTCTCTCTCTCTCTCTCTCTCTCTCTCTCTCTCTCTCACACACACACACACACACACACCAAAGATGGCTGATTAATACAATACACATTACATGCAAATCATTCATATATTAATACTCACAGTACCACAACTACTGACAACTGGGTGTAGTTCATCACCAAAAACACAAAAAAGTTGAGACTGAATTAAAGAGCAAACACACAATGGCCGTAACTGATTAGCGATCTGTGAAGACAAAGATTAAAATGTTCACTCACCCAGTTCAGAGAACACATTTTGACACTCTTGTCTCTCTCTCAGGAACTGGTCTCTCTCTCTAGTTAGATTGTTGAACCTGCTTTGTATCTCCTCTTTCTCGTCAGTTAAATTGCTGTAACTGGTTTGTAACTGGTCTTTCTGTCTGGTTAGATTGTTGGAAATACTTTGTAACTGGTCTCTCTCTATGCTTACATTATCGTATCTGGTTTGTAACTGGTTTCTCTCTGCATTATACCAGACACACAGCACTATGATGACAGCCAGCAGAAGAACACACAGCAGCCCCAGACACACTGCAGTCAGTCTGTTGCATCTACCACTTCCTGAGAAGACCAGCAAGGAGACATTTTGTCACTACATCTTGCAAGTCTTCTGATTAAATGACAAAACTAAATGAGATTCATTAATGATACTGTAGATAATCATACTTTCACAAGCTTCAAACTCTCTCTCATACACACAAACACACCAAATCACACACATTATGTACTGCTTCTATTCTTAACTCAACTCTTTCATGGCAGAAATGCTGAATTCCTCTTGTGGAACCCTGAGGATACTAACTTGGGCAATTTTTGACACAAGTCAAGGTTTCCTCATTCTTTTAAGATAACTTTCTTTCATGTAATTCACCCAAGTTCCATATGCTTTTGAGTATCGTTTTGTCTAGTAAAATATCCCCTACTGTGTTTCTAATAGTAAATAGTGGAACCAAAAACAGCTGTCCTCATTTACCATTAAAATGTTTTAATAATTAATTTACTTCTTGCATTTTTTTCAACTGGAGACAAAATGAATATGGCTGCTATCAAATCAGGTTTGGTATCAACGTTGTATCAGAAAGTTTATCCAGTGAATAGAAATATACGCTCATCCTGTGTAAGAAGTACCTGTGTGTTGAGTTGCTGGGTTTCTTCTAGTGGAGGTGTCGTCTCTCTGTGTGTCGGCGTCTGTTGTTCTCACAGCATCTGCACTCTCATAAATATCCACCATCATCTCCACTCTCTCTCCTCTGTCCGGTTCACTTCTCCCAATATAGTTTACATTATCATAAATACACACAGACATGTCCATTCTCTGATTCTCTAACACACAATATTATACTGCATTAATGCTGTAGTTTCTGTACATCTTAGTCAGTCTGTGTGTCTGCACTTCTGTCATTGTGTTGCATGCAACTGACTCTTTGAGAGGCGTGAAAACCTTTGACCACAGGAAGTCTACCTGCACATCATCTCACTCTGACAGAATGTGCACTCAGTTTTCAAAGGTCAGTTCTTTCCCACAAGCTGCTCTTGAAAGCATAAAGTACTGAGTTTAACATTGCAAATTTGTACATGTGTTTGTTCAGCATGTGTGTGTGTGTGTGTGTGTGTGTGTGTGTGGCTCTGTGTGTGCACACATGTGCGTAAACTGCTCTATAATTTCATGTTATTATTTTCTGTCTGTGTTGTTTTCATCCTCATGAATATAATCTGACATCTTTGTTCTCCAATACACCATTATGCTGAGTTACAACCATTGATATGACTCTGTTTTGTACTGAGTTGGTTTCTTATGCTTCTCTGTGAGTCTCACTGCCACTAAGCTGCTTTATATTCACTGATTCACTGGCAGAGAGGAAACCACAAAACCAAAAAAAAAACATGCGAGACATCTAGCTGAGAATGAGTTTAAATGTGTACGTATGTGTGAACTGAATGTCCAACTGAAATTGTCATTGTTATAAAGACTGATCCCTTAATTGATTCTTTTCATGTGCCTTTGACCCTGTAACCAGTTTCCCTTCTCATTGTGTCTGTCAGCGTGTCTTTCTCTCTCCCTCCTACTTTCTGTCCACTTCTATTTTTGAGTTTTTCAGCCCAACTTTCAGAATTCACGCTCTTAGCAAAGGTTCTTTTTCACAAGCTGCTCTTTAAAGCACCCAGTTTCATATTTCAGTGTACATATGTGTGTTTGTGTGCACATGTTGGTATCATAATTTCATGTTCTTATTTTCAGATGAAACACACAAATGTAATATTCAGTCATTGGTTTTGTTTGTGACATTCTGCATTAGCAGAGACTGTAAGTATCAGCATCAGACTCATTACTGCCTCAGAAGTTGATTTGGATAAAATCAGCACATTAGCGTAGATTCTTAAGACTACATTACCCATAACTCCCCTACAATGTTCTTAACAGAAACTTAAATAACATAGCAAGGACCACCTTATTTGACAAAAACTCTGAATTTAATTGCAATGTGATTAGTTATGACATTGTCCGTTATTCCAACTGCAAAGTGTTAAATGCAAAAATAAAACAGTCAATTTTTTTTTTTTTTACCATTACCTTTTAGATTTCTGAAATGCCTGTGGTTTCCCATCTCTGCTGTCACTTCCTGTAACACATGAAAACCTCAACACACTTGTGTGTGCGTGCACACGCACGCGCGTGCGCGCACACACACACACACACACACACACACATATATATATATATATACAGAGAGAGAGAGAGAAAGAGAGAGAGAGAGAGCGAGAGAGAGGTCACCACACATATGCAGACCTAAACACACACTCACCAAACTGTCATGACCCAAGTTCACAAGTTCTCACTATCCCCCTCTGGTGGGCATATTGAGTTACAATTTCATTGTTTGTCACTGCCCTGTTCCCTTGGGTGCAATCAGTTAATTATTCAGTCAGTGTGTTCACCTGTTTCTGTTAATCAAGCACTGTTTTCTGTCAGTGTAAATACCTTTGTTTCTTCGTGAAGTCTTGGTTCTATCTGAACTTACGTTGATATATTTAAGTATGATTTGAACGTTCTGTCATAAAGCTTGGCTCACATGGAAGTCAGCTAAAACTTCTCTGTAAGCACAGCAGTTTGTAAAATTGTATCATGTCAGACATATTGTAGCCAGCAAAGTCAACACATGAAATACCTGTAAGCTAAAGTTAGATAATGCAATTCAAGTTTTTCATTCTTTCCAATGGACCCTCTCAGTCTTTGCTCCCTTCTGTTAACATTCAGAGTAGACCTCTCACTGACGAATTATTTTACATGTTGTCATCATCATATCAGGCTCCTGCAGCCTAATATTGTGCGCTATACAAAATAAGATTATTAGAATCACTGGAGCCAACTAAATCAGACTCATGTAGGTTATACTGCCCTTATTGTGACAATTAGTGTAGGCTATTATAATGCATATGTGAGGTGTAAATGATCAAAACACTAGTAAATATGTTTCATGGCTGCTGTAATGTGTAAATGGAGAATTCTATGTTTTAATTTGTAAATAGTTGAACTTATGATGAAAGGGCAAGTGCTCACATTTTTGGGGGGGGGGGGTGGGCAGAGATGGGCCACAGTGACATTCCCGACTGATGGGCCACCTTTGACAGTGGGGCGGGGGACTATTACAGGTGTGTTGACACCTACCTCATCAATATTCATTGTGTAGGCCTGTGGTTTTGAAAAAAAAAAATAGTGTCACTCCAAAGTTATAACACTTTAGTAGTCAAACCACACGAAATTTCTGAATGCTTTAATCACATGGAAACCGTGGAAACCAGCCTCCAAAGCGCTCAACAGGTCAAAGTGAGGGATGCAGGCCAAAATCTGAAATCTGGGGAGGACTATTACTGAGCTGAGTATTTCAAAGTCCTGTTCCTGATTAATGACCAGTTTAAGGTCAGGTTTCAACAGAGTGGTCGCTGAACCTCAGAGAGTTTGGAGAACACTCTGTTTACTGGGAACATCAGCCCATCACTAACTGAATCATATCCTGAGTTACACCACCAGTCTCTGTCAGCACAGCCACCCATGTTCCTGGCAAATTACACATTTGGCACTGTAGCGGAGGCTACCTGTGGAGGTCAGGTCTCTCTTTAGTGCGGTTGAAACCTTGATTCAGTCGCTCCTTGTTGTCTCAATTTCAACTTGTGAGACAGAGCGAAGTTTCAGCTCACTTTGACGCTTCAAAACGTGGCTCAGGTTCACAATGACACAACAAAGAATAAGCAGTACGGCAATCTTTCAGGTCCACCAGGAAAGCCCAGACCAGATAAACAACACACACATCTGTCAACAATTCGTTGCACAGACAGAGAGACGAAGACGAATATTCTCATGATATTGTGATTTCTCTCTTGTAAAATTATGACTTTACTCCCGTATCATTATGCCTTTTTCCTTGAAATATTATGACTTTATTCTACTGAAATTATGAGTTTATTCTCATAATATTATGAACATTATTCTCAAAATGGCATATTTTTTTCCTCAATGTGGTGCTAATACTCTGTGATAATATATTGTTTTTGCTGATGAGAGGAAATAAAGACAATGAGATAGCCTGTTAACTCCGCCTCAGTGCATTTATTAGGTCTCATTTATAAAGTATTTAACATGTGTATATGTTTTCAATAACACTTGCATAAAACGAAGCTGTGATTTATCAAACAGGTTGTCACAGACAGTTCCCTGCTGGATCTCATCCATGCAATTTGTCATCTCACTTGATGGAGTGTTCCTGGCATTATTGCCGGACCTGCTCCCTTCCAGGTGGGATGCGAGACAGGTGTGTCTCTTGAGGGCAAAGGGCACTGATGAGGCAGTTGCAGTGGCCCTTGAGGCATTTTCATCTGTGGTTGGACTTGGATGAGACTGTCCTGCAAGGGTCTATACAAAGGACTGTGCTTCCCTCTACAAAGATTTAAACAGGTGAGTGCAGAACAAATGAAACAGTGGGGACCACTAGGCAGGCTGCTGCTGCAGTGGCATCGAAGCTGCAGCAGTCAGGGTTGAGAATGGCAGCAAACCGATCTCTCAGAGACCTCAGCGGCAATTGAACGACAGGTTCCAGAACAACAGTGGCGGAAAGTAGGTGTGCCTCCAGGTTTAAAAGGCATGGAACAACAACATGAGACAAGGACTGGCTGTCATTCTGGAGCTGGTCAGCGTGCGCAGCAAAAGGCTCAAACTATTTGAGCGGATTTTCAAGCTTTGCCCCATCACTTGTGAGGAGAGTGTCCACACTCAAGTCCTCCAGCACCTGACTGAGTTCTCCTTTTGTCTCCAGCAGTCGTTTGATCATGTCTAGGGTACTATTCCAGCACGTGCTGCAGTCCGGTATGAGAGTTTTACCACATCTTCTCATTATTTGCTCATTTGCAACACATAACTTCTGTACAGCATGAATCCGACGTCTTGCCTTCAGTATGGTGGACTCAACACCTGGGTGCTTCAAAGGAGTCAAAGTATTGTCAAATAGGACTGTGCCTCTTTCTGCCTGCATCTTCAGCCATTTTCAGCATATCTCATTTGCACATGGGTGGTGCTCCATTGGATCAGCGGGAGGGACGCTCTGCTGCGATTGGTTGCAGGGGCGCCTGCGAGGATAAATTTTGAGGCGAGCACAGCAACCGCAGTGCAAATCGAGGGGGCGGAATGAAAAACAAAGCTGATTTTAACCTTCAATTCAATTTAAACCACAAGTTTATAGTGGTGGGAGAAGGCGGGAGACTTTAAGATCTTTTATAGACAAAAGAAACAGAGAGCGAGCGACCATGAGAGAGAGTGTATATGTGTGTGTGTGAGAGAGAGAGAGAGAAAGAGAGACAGAGAGAGAGAGTGAGAATATAAGAAGTTGCCCGGCCCCTCAGTTGTAGTAGTAGTTGCTACCCAAGTCTAGGTACAATGTATTTTACTCTCCACGGCTCCTGAAAAATTATTCAAATTTCGATCGTTATAAGATCTCAAGTCCTCTTATTTCAGAAAGCAGCTTACAGAGAAGAATATATATGCCTGCGATACACAAACACCGCTATATTTTAACACGAGTTACGCGTTACACTACAACTGGCTACCTCAAGTGGTTCACTTCTCTCAAATAGTTGAGTATTCTCAAGATAGCGTAAAACGAAATAAATGCAAAACTGATATGCGGGCCAAATCTCATGACAAATCTAAATCAATCAGGGGGCCGCACGATGTGGCCGGTACTTTGAGACCCCTGGGCTAGAATAGGAGAAATCTAACAGTCTGGTGTTCTGCGATTTTTGCAAGGATGCCCCCATGACACTTGCAGGCTCCTCTCTCTTTGTCTCTGGAAACCCGCATATGAGGCGCAATGCGGTAGTAAAACACAACGCGCCCCTGCTGCATTCACACTGCGGGGACGCGTTCATTAACCGGTCACGGCCCAACATAACAAAACACAAAAAGAAACATAAAATATGAACATAAAAATACGACGAGCCGAAAATAAAGTACTATTCTTTGAAATCCTGTTTCCTGTAAGTTTTGTTTCAGTCATTCTTAATCTTTCCGGTTGGTGTGCTGGTGTGTTAAATTGCATGATAGTGATACATTATGTTTAAGTCTATAAAAATAAAACTGACTGTGCGCTCATATTTTTGCCTGTTCTCCTACATTTTTGAACTTGGGCACAAAAGTGGGACACACAAGAGTAGAGCCCTGTATACAAGTATGATAACTTTCATGTCGTGTTCTACAGTCACTTAAACAGAACGCTCTGCAAGCTTTTACCTCTGACTTGTTGTCGGGGGAGAGAGCATTCTTGGTATTCAAAGGAACGAACTTATTTCTCGGTGTTGTGTGAAACATGTCTTACCTTTCGGTAATTAAATTTAACAGTGAGGCAAGGAGGCGCAGGAGAAAGACTGCACTGATGAGAAGGACAGTAATTGCTTTACTTGTACAGCAGGAGCTTGGTGTAAGTACAATACAGAAATTTTAGCAGCAAAATAAGCAGTTGCTTTAGCTTGTTAGCTTTTGTTGTTGGGAGCAAGCGTTACGCTGTAGCGGTTCTAGCTTGTACGGCACTCTGATTAACAACAACCGACAAATACATAAAAAGGCTGAAATACATTTCACACAATCCACAGAAGTTTGATCATATTTATTTCAAAAGTATCTACAGGGTTCGTACGGTCATGAAAAACCTGGAAAAGTCATGGAATTTGAAAATAGCAATTTCCAAGCCTGGAGAAGTTTTGGAAAAATAAATAAACTCAGAAAGTTTTGGAAAAGTCCAGGAAATTTGCTTCACAGATAGGTGTTTAATAGAATATATGTGGTTCAGTGGGGCTGTATCGAATGCCTCTTCTTGCTAATCAAATTTTAGCCAAGCTTTTTTGAACGAAGCTTCAAATGTCTCTGACGTGACGTCATTGTTCTGGCCTGATGTTTCAGAATACTTGACTTTCAACTCAGTAATATGAAAAAAGAGATGATGAATATGAGGAACTACAAGTCACACTTTTTAAAAATGTAACACTCTTTAATAGACATTACTTACATCATCTGATCCAGAGCTCGCTGTCTTTGCTGTGTCGATGGTTGGCATTCCTTCCATAGTTGAGGATACCTAAACATTCAATTTACAATTTGGTATTTAGCAGACGCTTTTAGCCAAAACGACTTACAATAAGTGCACCAGTCAGATCCTATTGCCTCATAAACAGAGATCACAATAAGGCTGTACATTAATTACCCTCCGTATTACGCTCCTGGAATTCTGTGACAGTAAACGATAAACACGCTGCCAACCTCGGATTCCCTCAAAAGTTTAGACCAATTAAAGGGGCTCGTCCGGGAGTTGAACCCGGGACCTCTCACACCCGAAGCGAGAATCATACCCCTAGACCAACGAGCCATGAAACACGGTTTTCCGAAGGTTGAAATTTTGGTGGCCCTGGCAGAAGGGGATGAAATTCTAAGACACTGACAACCTCGGTTTCCCAAGAAAGACAAGTTCAGGCCAATTAAAGGGGCTCGTCTGAGATTTGAACCCAAGACCTCCCGCCACCAAAGCGAGAACCGTACTCCTAGACCAACAAGCCACGAACTGCACAGTTCTGAAGGTTGAAATTTCAGCAGCCCTGGCAGAAGCAGATGAAATTTTGAGGCAGTTTCCCACGAAAGACAAGTTCAGGCCAATTAAAGGGGCTCGTCCAGGAGTTGAACCCGGGACCTCTCGCACCCTAAGCGAGAATCATACCCCTAGACCAACGAGCCATGAAACATGTCCTTACGAGGGTTGAAATTTCGACGGCCTTGGTAGAAGGGGAAGAAATTCTAAGACACTGCCAACCTCGGTTTCCCGAGAAAGACAAGTTCAGGCTAATTAAAGGGAGGTTTGAACCCGAGACCGCTCACCACCAAAGCGAGAACCATACTCATAGACCAACGAGCCATCAATTGTTCTGAAGATTGAAATTTTGGCAGCCCTGCCAGAAGCAGATGAAATTTTGAGGTGGTTTCCCGCGAAAGACAAATTCAGGACCTCTCGTACCCTAATCAAGAATCATACCCCTAGACCAACAGCCACAACTTTCCAAAGGCTGACATTTCAGCGGCCCTGGCAGAAGCAGTCGAAATTTTGAGGCACTGCCAATCTCGGTTTCCCAAGATATACAAGTTTAGGCCAATTAAAGGGGCTCGTCCGGGTGTTGATTCTGGGACCTCTCGCACCCAAAGCAAGAATCTACCCCTAGACCAACGAGCCACGAAACACACTTCGCCAAAGGTTGAAATTTGGCCCTGGCAGAAGCAGACGGAATTTTGAGATGCTGCCAACCTCGGTTTCCCGAGAAAGACAAGTTCAGGCCAGTTAAAGGGGCTTGTCCCTCAATGTCCCCCAAAGAGGTACAAAATCTCTCAAAAGCACGCTACAATGCTTTTAAATCTGGTGACACAACAGCATACAATGTTGCCAGATCAAACCGAAAAATAGGCATAAAAAAGGCTAAGGACCTCCATATACAGCGTGTAGAGGACTACTTCAACAGCAGCAGCAAGGCATCAGGGCTATCACTGACTACAAGGGCAACGCTGTCTGCCCCCACAGTGATGTCACACTGTCCAACAAGCTCAACGCATTCTTCGCTTGCTTTGAAACCGGCAACAATGTGACAAGTGTAAGAATCCTGGCCCCGGCCACAGAGGATGAACAGGTTTTCACTATGAACACATTTGATGTACAGCGCACGCTGCGGAGGGTCAACCCACGGAAAGCTGCAGGCCCGGACGGAGTTCCAGGACGGGTGCTTAAGGACTTGTGCTGATCAGCCGGCTGAGGTATTCACAAGAATCTTCAACCTGTCTCTACCTCTGAAGTCAGCCATCATAGTGCCAGTGCTGTAAAAAACCAACATCAGCACTCTGAACGATTATCGCTTGGTTGCCCTCACACCAACGATAATGAAGTGCTTTGAAAGGTTGGTCCTCTCCCACATCAAAGCCATCATCCCTGCTTCTCTGGACCCACACCAGTTCGCCTACAGAAGTAAAGTTAAAGTATCTCTCCTGAAAAATATTTAAGTGAGACTAAAATAGTCACTCATTTACAATTTACAAAGTCAGTTTAACTCCACTTAGAGTACTTTTTTTAGCAAGAGTACTTCTACTTGTACTTTATACAGCCTTGTTTGAGTGTATGTATGACATGAAGTGAGTAAAAAGTGAATGAAAAAATGCATTAAAGACAGACTTTCCATCAAAAACACTTTATTTAAAAGAGTGCAAAAATATGTTTGGACATTGGGTTAAAAGTTTCCCCAGCCAGAAAAAAAACAAAAAACAAACAAACAAAAAACATCACAGCCAAACAAAAGATTTAGTGAGTATTTATCTCCAAAGTTAAAAGTTAAATTGAAAATATGTTGTCTCCAAATGTCCGCTTTAGCAATACACTAAAACTGATCATTTACATTTGTTTAAACAAGCTTTAACACATTAGGAAATTATTTCATCAAAGTGCACTTCAGCAGAGTACACTAAAGCACAGTTTAAATGTGCTTGGGTAACCATTATAACGAAGTTCCATTTTTTAAAAGATCACCTCAGTGTGTCAAAAATACAGTTAATGTAATCCAGAACAGTGTGAAACGTAATAATTTAAAACATACTTTTTGACAACATATTGAAGCTCATGTAATTAAAATACATTAAATCAAAAACACACTTTTATTACTCTTCAGATACTTCAGATATACTACTAGCATATTTAAGTATACTTCTTTTTCACAAGGGTATCCACTACTGTCCGGAGAGAAGACAGCAAACTCGATCTAACCAGGACAGGAAAAGAAGAGGGAGACACAGATGCCCAACTGCACAAGAGGATAAATACATTAGACTGTAGTTTTAGAAACAGATATCTTGCAGGTCCTCAGTTGGCTGCTTCTTTACACATTAAACACCAAGTCCCAGCGTCATCTACAACAGTGAAAAGATGACTTAGGGATGTTCGCCTTACAGAAAAAGCCGAATCTGTAACAGGCCAATGAAAAGGAAATGTTAAAATGGGCAAAGGGATACGGGTGTTGGACAGTGGATGACTGGGAAAGAGTATTGTAGACAGATGAGTCTAAGTTTGAGTGTTTGGATCAAGGAAGAGAACATATGTGAGACACAGAGCAAGGGACAGGATGCTGGAGGAGTGTTTGATGCCTTCTGTCCAGCATGGCGGAGAAAATTTAATGAGTGAGAGAGGGTGAGTGGGCTCTTGTGGGAAGAGTTTTACCATAGGGTGAGAGAAAAATACCCTACAAGGCAGTCTCACCTCTGGGAAGAGCTACAGAAGGCATTTGCTGAAATTTCCCTGAATATCTTCAAAGTCTGACAACTAGAATGCCAAAGGTCTGCAAAGCTGTAATTGCAGCAAATGAAGGATTCTTTGATGAATGTAAAGTTTGATGAATAGAACAATTCTATGAAATAAAAAGAATGACAATATTATGACATTGTCATTGTAATTTCTGATCAATTTAATGCTACAGTGGTGAATGGAAGTATCAGTTTCCATAGAAAACATGAACATTTCTGGGTGATTCCAAACTTGTATAGATGTTTGTATATGATGTGTTGTGCCACCCATAGGAATTGCTGAGATCTACAACTCTTTTGCTGTGAATATGAATGCTGATCAATGAACGATGTCACATCAAGTTCATACTTCTGGCATAAAATTTAATTATAAATAATCTTAATCACTGTGAAATAATTAATTACAAGCTAATTATAAGTTCATGATGTTCCACAAGGACATACAAAGCAGACCATAAGTACATACACGTATCTCTGTTGTCTCTAATGTACTATTGTTTTGCTCTTTTCCTTCTGTTAGAGATTCTGCCCACGCCCCCTTTTTCTGTTTGTTGCTTGGCACTCACAGACATGGGTTTTCATTGGGTTTCACTTTCTCTTGGCAAGTGTGTTGTTTATGGATGAGATTTTCATGTTTTGAGCTGGCCACTAGAGGGGGCCAGAAGAAGACCAGACTGACACTCTCACATCCACCTGTTCATTAGTTAATCACTTCATTATTTGTTCATTGCTCACACCTGTTTCCCTATTTAAATTCCTCCTGGGGCATTGTTTGTTGCCAAGTCATATGGAAACTATCCAGTGTTGCAGTGTAATCATTGTACTAGTCTCAGGAAATTCCAGTTTATTGCTCCTGTAGTAAAATACCTACTGTTTTTGTTTGTGTTTTAAAAAGATAAAGATATGGCTGTCAGTCTGTGAAGCTGAAATAATTTTTAGTTTACTGATATTTACACTCATCCTGTGTAAGAAGTACATCTGTGTTGATTTGCTGGGTTTCTCTTAATGGAGGCGTCATCTCTCTCTGCATTGGCATCTGGGATTATTACAGCATCTGCACTCTCATAAATATCCACCATCATCTCCACTCTCTCTACTCTGTTCAGCTCACCTCTCTCAAGCACAGTTTCTCCACTGTCTAATTTTCTAACACAGTTTTCTAATTTTCTGTTACACTGAGTCAATGCTGTAGTCTCTGTACTTCAGTGTTCACCCTGTGTATCTGCACTTCTATTTTTGTGTTGCATGCGAATGACTCTTTAAGAGGTGAGATAAACGTTAACCAGAGGAAGTCCAGCCCATCACCTCACTCTGACAGAATATGCTCTTACTTTTCAAAAGTCAGATCTTTTATTCAGGCTACTGTAATGCATTGAGCCCAGTTTAGGACATCACAGAACTTGGCCCAAAAGGATCATTCAGCTAAGAGTTTTGTCAAATCTGAAGATTTAAGTTAAATACTGTTGACAGGGTTGCAATGTGCTTTTGCAATTTGGTTGAGGTCAGGGCACCTGGATTTTTCGGACCACAATCTTTTGCGAAAAGTGCAGATACAATCTGAGCCCCCAAACTGGGAAAAGGCAAATGACCGAGCAAACAGGTCAAAATTGTCTTTTGGCATTCCACACGCCTCTCTTCTCCACAAGGAGCTCCAATGAAGCCAACATTCTGGGAGTAAGCAAGATGGGAACTTTGCGTCCTCTTTTCCCACGAGTCTCAGTTCTTGAGAAGAGTCTGCATAGTTCTTTCTCCAGCTCAGAGAGGGCCCAGTCTACATCTTCATGAGGACCTGTGGTGTTCCTGGACAGAAAAGCTGATAAAGGCATACATGACACCTCTCCTTCTCTGCGGTGGTTAAACAGTATGATTTCAGTCAGAGATATCTTTGCTAGGCAAGACCAGGTTTCAGGGGAGCATTCTGCTGTTAACTGACTGATGCACTCCTGCCACTTTCGATCAAGGTATGCATGAAGTTTTTGCACGTCTTTGGTAAATGGCAATATTGTTGGAGCGTTCCACTTAGCTTGTTCAATATTTCTTGCAGCCGTTGCCAAAACTAAATAATTCCAATGGGCTGCATGCACTTTCTGGACGCTGATGGCTTGCTCCACTAACTTGCTGTTTCCTGTAATCCTTCCATTGCTTTCCAAAAGCTTACTTATTTTCATCAAACTGTGTCCAAGTTTGAGTGCCAGGCTGGTTGTTTTGTAGGTGTTCACTTCACTGTTGTAGCCACAAGTGCATTTCACAGCTTTAACAGTCTCCATGCATTGCTTTGGATCAATGAGATCCTCAATTTTCTGCAAGGAAATTATCCTCCTAGCACTGACAAGAAGTCTTCCCAGCTCTTGCAACTTCTGTCGGATGTGTTCATGCCTCTTAACATCTGCTCGACATTTATGCAACATATGCTCCCCAACCTGCATGATAATCCCATCATTTTTAACAGCAAATGTGATATCATTGTTAATCATGTTGCTAATCAGCTTCCAAAACCCCGTGCTGGTATTAGGTGGCACAGGTTAGGCAAAGGCACAAAGAGACTGGACACGGTTCTTTCCAGGTTTCATGGCAACACCTTTAGGTTTAAGTCTGCAGATTTTTATGTGTCGCCAAAGTGCCCTCCTGGTAAATAAACCTTGGCAATATATACAGTACATATAGGCCTTGCCCTCAGTTGCTTGAGGAGGCTGTTTAGCAAGAACCAGAGTCCCCTTATCCGTCTTAAATACGGTGGCATTGTAAGCAAAATTCCCATGGTTGCGGAAATGATCTAACTGTAATTTCAGTTCCTTGGAGCCCTTTGGAAACTTGCACATGCA
Organism: Chanos chanos; assembly: GCF_902362185.1. Classification (NCBI taxonomy): domain Eukaryota; kingdom Metazoa; phylum Chordata; class Actinopteri; order Gonorynchiformes; family Chanidae; genus Chanos; species Chanos chanos. Next base: position 17,603,126 of record NC_044505.1, read on the forward strand.
ACTTCCCTTTCACTAGCGTGAACATATTCTAGATGCCTTGCCATTTTGCAATAGGGGTTTACAGCAGAATAGGCAATAATGTTTCTTGCTGTATGATCTGGATCCATCTGCATTTTTTGTCACTGGTGGGACAGTGACAGTATCCTCAGTTTCAGTCTTGTCGGGACTATGACAGGTGTCTTCATCCTCAACTTCCATGTTTTCAGGGCCGGTACTTTCTCCGTCTCTCAGGTCCATGTTCAAATCAGTCACGCTGTCAGGGAAAGGTGGACTTTGTAGATTCTTTATCAACTCAGAAGAGTTCCCTCTCCGCTTTGGCAATTCCAGGATCGTACTACAGTCTGAGCTACTCTGTTCGCTAGACTGAGGGACAAATTCCTCTTCACTGTCTGATGTTGAGTCAAAGAGTTCATCAGTCTTCTGGAATTCCTTCATTCATCTATAAATTAATGGCACATGATTACAAATATAACCAGAGGCATCTGTCCTACCTCCCTCTTAGCTATAATAGTGACCTCAAACTGACTAATTACATTTTCAATCTTGATTTCAACCAGTTACTTGCAATAATATGTTTATTCTGTTTAAAGAACAAATATATCTATGTGCTGACGTATGAATCTCAGCTGCACAACTTACAAAAGACACTTTTGGTCCCTCTCAGCCTTGGTACAGGAATGTCATCTTGATCAGATTCAGATGGATTAGGTTCAATTCTTGCTCCAATGGAAGCACTTCTGGAAATCTGAAATCATGGATTAAAAATAGGGTCCCTTCATTAACAGAGCTGACTTTAAGACTATAAAGCTAAAGTCCTTCCCGTTGGAATGGAAACACAACACAATTTATGCTTGTGGGATGCTGAACTGGTGCCAATGGTGGTACTGCTCCCATAACCATTACCTAGCATACAGAAACCAGCAATTTCACTGTGCCCTGTGAGTGTGGTTAAATATCACATTGAGAGGACTCAAAATATTACCATTCTTAATAGATTTCAGTGATACCATGCTATCAACTTATATAAGTTAAGAAAAACCCAAGCTATCTTTATATCACTTTGGTTGTGCACAACTGGGTAATGCTACAGATGGTTCATTTTGAAATTTCTACAGTCTGTAATGTCTCTTTAGAGCCTGTGCCACACAGACACACACACATTTTTGTCCAAGAAATATGGTGAGAGGACAAATCACACATGTCAAATGAACATGTCTACAGGGGATTTCAGTCTCACAAAACTTCCCATTTCATCTTGACATGGGCTCACACACACTCTTAGCTGGAACAGACTGAGTGGGGACAACGTGAGGGGTATTCTGTGTAACTATTTATCACACCCTGGGGACTCTTTTCATGGAGTAAACTTCACTCTTCCTGTACTGTTCCTTAAGAAGAGCTAAACCGACAAGTTGGTCAAAACCATTCTTGCCAACTTCTGGCTTTAAGCTATCTACACAATATGCTAAAGCCATTGTACTGCAGTAGAACCAAAAACATCAGTGCATTTCCAAGTTGAAATAGTATCTCTCATCATATCCACTTTCCTTCTCCATGACTGGTGGGGGTTTGGCTTTGGTAAGTCCAACACTCGTAGATGCTTTCAGGGCAATTTCCCCGCTGGAGTTCTCAGCATCTTCACCACCTGGCATTTCTTCTTCAGGTATCTGCAATGAGTTTAACTGCAAGTTGGAATCATTTCTCATCATATGCACTTTCCTTCTCCAGGCCCAGTAAGGATATTTGATGTATCAATTTATGACATATAAGAAATGTACGTTTGCTCAAACATTTCTCTTATGGATTTCTTTCTGTCATCAGTTTAGAGGTCAAAGTCGCTCTTTTGTTAGAGAAAATAACCAACCTTTGTTTTTCGTCATGGCAAGTCTATCCATCCATAATCATATGTACTTTCTTCTCCAGGATTTATGTCCATCAGAGCTAAAAGGCAAAGATATGGCTTTCCATTGGCCTCAATTCTTTTCATCCGGCAATTAGGATGTTTATGGTCATCATTGCCCATTGACCATCCCCTTTACGGAATGGAGCTTTGGCAAATACTCCACGACCTAGATGGAATCCTAGATGTTTCTGGAGATTGCTGCCAAGTGGGAGGCAAGCAATATATCGCCATATATGGTGTCACACTTTGACTGTTCTGGGATAAGACATACCTCTAAAGCTGCTGATGTATTTCACCTGAAGCAAAGATGTTTTGTCAATAGATTTAACAACATGTTCCAAAGCATCTTTCTGTGGGCTGATCCTTCGTGAAATTTTTGGCCCTGCCGGGGCATGTGTATGTTGGTTAGACTACTTTATGGTCTATATTAACTGATGCCATGAATTAGAGTAGACTATATATGTGTGTGTGTGTGTGTATGTATATATATATATATATATATATATATATATATATATATATATATATATATATATATATATATATATTTAGTATACATAGATGCACACTCAGCATCCTCTTTATTAGAAGCTGTTACCTTAGACGTACACTCATAAGCACTTTTAGGTATACTTAACTTTCAGGTAGACAACTCAGATGTACAATTACAGACTGAAGCCAATCTATTGCCAGCCCACAGTGTGTCAACAACCCTCTACCCTGTTCATCACTGGTCAGTGCCTAACCCACAGGACTGCGGTTGATATTATTTGAGTGGCACACCATTCTCAACATCTACACAACAGTGACACTGACATGGTAGAGTCATGGTAGTGGCTGTTGTGCTGGCACAAGTCTATTAGGTCCACCACCTGAAAATACCCAGTCAGCAGCAGGCCTGTGAACAGAGATTTATCACTGGTGAGGGGCTTGAGGATGGCTAACACAGTTTGTGCATCAGAAGGGCCATAGCCTGTAACTGCACACCAAGAAGTTGTGTGTACAAGGTACGGTGTTTCTAATAAAGTGGTCAGTGAATGTATATACATATTGTAGCTCATTTCTGCAAACTAAGCTGAATGCACTCCAAACAATTAGCCTAACAACTTTCAAAACAGCTAGTGCACTCAATCACAAGAGAGAAATTTAGTGCAAAATAAATATAGCTTCATATTTGGGACAATATTCCTACCATTATAAAACTCACAGATCTGCGTTAAACTATTCGTCAGTGTTGCCAATTATACAGCGTAAATAATATCGAAACACTAAAGATATCAGCAGTCCCTCTCAGTGACAAAGTCTGAATGCCTGAAGCCATGCTAGGTCTGGACATCTGGTTGAATATTTCCTCTAGCCTCTTAAAGGAATGGGCTGTGATTGGCCATGATCAGTCACTGCAAAAGGTGGTCTGACTACATTCTCATTTCACCTTTCCCTCTAACACCCACCACAGGTAATGTAATTTTCACTCTTCTTACTGCAGCAGCTTCTCTGCTATCCTATCCTCGTGCCGTCTCAACTCCTTTGACTGGGATTTGATGAACTTGAACTTCCTTTCATATATTCTCCAGGTAGGACGTAGTTCTGAATTTATACAAGCAACCAGCAAGCAAACTCAGTCTAATGGGAATCTCAAGCATTGCCTACTGAAACACTATATACGTCTGATTAAAACGTTAAAATATCAGTCTGTTATTAAAATTAAATTTACCAACTATTTTTCAAATATAAGTTACGTTAACAAAACAAACTTGCTTACCTATTTGTGCGTCTGCTTCTCGACGGTTGAGACTAATAACCAAGATGTGTTGTTTTTGCTCCAGATCCCTCAATGGTTAGCACGGTGAAAAAGACTACAAAATGGCTGAAGGGGTTTGTACAGTTTATTTTGCAACCCATATCATTTGCAATTTAAGACCACGCTAAATATTCAATACGAAGATTTTAAACGCACGGCGTCACAGATTTGCAACCATGTTCTAAACAAATTGTAGGTAATAAAGCTTATGAATTAGAAAACCGACAAACGTTCGCTAGCAACAGTATAGCTGGCTAGTTCGTGAATTAATTAGTCAATATTAATGCTCAAGTCAACAACGTGATCGCAACACATGTTCAGTAAAACACATTATGTTAGTGCTATGTCCTGAACTACTAACTAAACACTGCACACATAAGTAGCCGTAAGTGGTTTGTGGGCTAATTTTGCATTGCTAAATGTTAGTCTTTCAAATACAGACAAGTGCAGTCTTGTTATCAGAATCAGAATCGCTTTATTTGCCAAATGTGCAATGTACACAGGAATTTGACTTGGTAGCACAGTGCAGTGCAACATCAACTCCATCCTCAAAAACGCCCAGCAGAGGATATACTTTCTGCAGCAACTGAGGAACTTTGGTCTGCCACAGGAGCTGCTGAGGCAGTTCTACACTGCAGTCATCGAATCTGTCCTGTGCATATCCATCACGGTCTGGTTTGGTGGAGCCACAAAACAGGATAGAAACAGACTGCAGTGAACAGTGACGACAGCAGAAAGAATCACTGGTGCTCCCCTGCTCATTACAGATTGCTCTCACCTGGGACATGACCTCTTTCAACTCCTCCCCTCTAGTAGGCGCTACAGAACCCTGTGTACCAAGACTACCAGACACAGGAGCAGTGTCTTCCCTCATGCCATCACCCTCATGAACAAATGACCAGCAGTCTCACCTGCTATGCATCACTACTCCTGTTCTACAGACTGTTATTACACACTGCTCACATCTACAATTACCTACAATTACCTACTGTTCAATAATCATACTTCCATTCCCATTCCCATATGTGATGCACATGAGTTCTTTTGTCTTGTTTTGTTTTGTTTCATTTGCATTACCCTCATACATATGCACATTACCGCTGTTCATGCACATTCTGTTACTTAATGCACATTACTGTTGTTTGTACTACCCACATATGTGACGCTCATTTAATGTCATACCTACCTGGCTTGCTTGGTATATACTGCTTGAATATAACATCATAAATTAAGCGAGTAGCTGCTTGTTAGCAGTCATATTGTCACCAGTACTGAATGCATCTTACACCATTAATCCCTCATCTTGAACACATTCTTGATTGGCCCAAGTTCATCTGTGCTCCGACGTTCCTGCCTATAGGCTGCGTTATGAAATTTCATAGAATGAGAAATGTGATGGAACTGATTTTGGGCCATGGTCCTGCTGAAGCTCAGGCAGCCATCTTGCATTTTCCAGAGCGTAAGTGTTCACTTCTAGATTTGCAGCGACCTGCTCAGATTGGAAGAGTGGCTCCCTTTCAGTTGTATCTTTCCACATAGTATGACAGTCAAAGAGGTTAACACAACAGAAAGACAGCTGTGGCAATGGTGGCCAGTTTTCCCAGCTCAGTGTGCCCCCACCTGTACACTTATACATCTCCTCCATGTTAAATCATTCATTTCTAATGATGCCACATGCTACTATAAGATGGTATACAGGTTTTATATAAAGAGGTGTGAAATTAAATATTTTTATGTATAGTATGTTTACAAGATACTCCTCCCCAAATTTTTATATAGAATGTGCTAGAAGCAGATACCAGTCACACTTTGTATAGAATATTTAACAGCATATACTGCTCTTTCCAGGAGTCAATATTGATGACAACCTACCTCAAAAGGAAATGCTTTAAATTTGCTCCTGGTTTCTTGACCTGACTTCTCCAGAGTCTCTGCGAACTTGTAGAACCTGCTCCATGCTGACCATTCTAAGCAGGGAAAGCAGTGTAGCTGAATGGTAGAGCATGTGACTGAGGGTTACAATCGTCCTGGTTCAGATCTGGTTGCCGCCCTCTGTTTTTTCAGCTTCTTGTTATAACTGACATCGATCTTTTTGCTCTATAACAATATGCTTTCTTTTATCCGGTCCTGGGCGCCTAGATAGCGAAACACTCTCTACTCCAGCTTAGTATTATAATACCTCATACTACTCCTTATCATGTTGCCATCTTTCCATGCATGTGGGGGTATAGCTCAGTGGTAGAGCATTTGACTGCAGATCAAGAGGTCCCAGGTTCAAATCCAGGTGCCCCCTCATTTTGAGGTTCTTGTTGTGTAAGGTATAGTGGAATGACAGTAACACTGGTCTGTTTACTCTATAGCAGTAACAGGTTTACTCACATCCTGTCCTGGATGATCAGATTCCTGAGCAGGTGATTACATTCATTTGAAATAAACAAAAACCCTGTGTTCTCTCTGATGGTCCAAGGAGTCCCAACAGCTGATTACCTGTGTTAAGACCAGTCTGTCACAGTGGTTCTATCTGTCACATTAGATTATGTGTGTTAAGACCAGTCTGTCACAGTGGTCCTATATATCACAGTGGATTACCTGTATTAAGACCAGTCTGTCACAGTGGTTGTATCTATCACAGTGGATTACCTGTATATAGTCACAGTAATTTCACATGACTGTGGTCAGGGAGCGACATGGAGGGGCAACATGGAACAGTGCTTCCAGGAAGGCTACAAACCACAAGAGTTTTCAGTTCCCAAGTAGGATATGGAATCATAAGCCCATTTTAAAGCATTGCAGAGTGCATAAATGTCCATTATCCACCTGGATGGTCCATTTCTGGAATCCTGATAGTGACTGTGATGACTGTGATGATTTTGTTAAAGAATAATATATATATATTTCACTCTAATATTAAGAGGCAATCATCGTTTTTGTTGTGGAAATGACTGTTGCCATATTTTTTCAAAATCTCATGATATTTTAGCCTGTTAAGTCAGTTTTAAAATTAGCATTAAATATACACACAAAAAAACCCAATATTAACAGAAATTTGGCCTGTTGTTTTAACATTCATATGAAATATGAGCTTTTTGGAGATAACACCCAATAAACATATTCCCCATTTAACTCATATTTACTGTGATTTTTCCTCTTACCCCCTCTAGAGGTCACTCTTTCCTCCAGCCACGTGTTCCCCTGTTGAGTGGCTGTTGCTATGGTTACCAAGTATACAAACCCTGAAACATGATCCTAGAATTCTATTTTGTACAGTGTGGTGGAAATGACAGTGAACCCAAGGGACAAGTGTTCTTTTTATGAAAAATACAAGTAATTGTGAAGAAATATTACTATATGTAGTATATTTCACTAAAATAGACATCAGTGTCTAATTTGTATTGGAGCTCCACATTATTTAAATATTAAATTCAAAATTAAGCAAGGTTGAAGGTCCAAAATCTGGCTCAGGGACAAAGGCAATATAGTAAAACCCATACTTAAAAGGCCTCTTGTTGCATAGTAAAATGAATGACTGAGCTATTATTTATTTTTTATAAGTTCCTCTTGGTGTGAAGTATGTGTGACAAAAGTAAAAATGTAGAAATGTTCTTTTGTTTTTCTTATTACTGTCAGGGACACAAAAATGACCATAATTGAAGAATAACCCCTACATTTTAATTTTGATTCTGTTGTCTTGTGATAACATATTATTTTTCTATGTTTTCTCAAAATCACGAAATAACAAAACTTTGTTTTTCCGTGATAATGACATAATTAATTCGTTATCACAGGAAGACAGTTGTTTTCTTGAGATTTGAATTAATAAAGAGGCCCACAACCTGTTTCCTCTGTTCTTTTGTTAAACAGAGCACACAGTCTGGTTAACACTGCGTCTTCAGTGTGTGGTTGTTATATCAGTTGACTATGTTAAACTGTGGGAAGTTCGTGTTTTCACCCTCTTAGATTAAAAAGGCTGTCAGGTGAGAGGAAGAGTGAGTATAAAACCTGTGATAAAAATGTTACTTTCCTGACGCTCTGAAAAATCATAGTCAGACATTAGTGATCAAGCTGCATGATATTGATATACATGTGTTTCATCACACCTGATGAGTTCATTTTTCACTAGTAAGTAAGCACCCGATGTTAAGATGAAGTTATGATGGAAGTTGACACTTGAGATATTGTGGACCTGAAGAATAACTGGACAATGTGAGGAACTGACAGACATTGTAAGACTTGGTGAAAGTGATTTATAACCAGTAAATGCAGTTATACATGGTTATAAATCAAATTTTCAATCTTTAATGACGTCTCTGCAGAGTCACAACAATCATGACAACATTTTTAGAAAAAAAAGTTGAAGTAAAAGAGAGACCTCTCAACAACCTCAACAACAACAACAACCTCAACAACAACAACAACTACAACAACTAAACGTCTTTAACTTTGTTAGAATTAATATCTGAATTAAAAATAAAACATGAAATTGCCATTATTAATGCATTTAAATACCATTATTCTTATTTCTTTTTTTCCCTTTTTCTATGCCCAAAGCAAAAATTGTGAAACGTTCATGAGAAGAAAAGGTGTGTACTTAGATTTGTCTAATTGTGCGTTGATATTTTCCTCTCACAAATATATTTAGTTTTGGTGTCACATGATATATCATTCCAAGTGTCAGGCCAATCAAGAACAACACAGTCATCATTTCCTGACTGTCCACTATTATTAGGCTCCCCTTCACCCCAGTACCTGAAATAACACAGAGAATCAGTCTGTTTAATGTATTTCTCATACAGAGCAAAAGACTGAGGGTTAAGAGTCAATAACTGTCTCATGACCAGAGTTAAATTCAGTGATCTCTTACCCAGTGTTCAGTTCTGTACCATCCACCCATTTCCACACCCTCTCTGTGTCTCTGTCAGTCAGACCAATCCAGTTTTGACTGACTCATCCTCCACAGTCAGTCAGACCAATCCAAACACTCAAACTGTGTCTTAATCAAGCTAAATACAAACTCCTGATGCAGTGGAAAATGAACAATAAATGACACAGATTATAGTTAAACATTGGTTGTATACAATGTTATATTCTTCACCAAATCCCAGACAAACTGAAACCACGGGGTATGATCTTAGACACACACACACACACACACCCACACATAAGCATGAGCACGCACATACACACACACACACACACACACACGCACACACACACGCACACGCACACACGCATGCATTCATAACCTTTTGTATCACCTGTGTCTAGTGTTTATGTCCCAACCTGCACCTTGCTTTGGACTTTTATTTTGAAATGTCTTGTGTCCCTGTTACGTGTGTCTCCGCCTTTCACCTGATTTTGTTTATTCTATTTATTAACCTCGTTTTCCCCTTGTTAATTTCCACCAATCATGTTTCTCCAGTTTAGTTCTACTTTTGTATTTAAGCACCTGTGTTTGAATGTCCTTTGTCTATCGTTGTTTGTGTTTGGATACGCTCTGTTAGGGTACACCTTTTTGTTACTGGTCTTTGTGCCTGTTTGCACCTGTTTACTTATCTGCTTTTTTCTGTAAGTAAAGTCCTCCTTTTTGTTATCGCCATCAGTGTGTTTTGCGTTTGGGTCCTCCACCACTCTGTCCTGACAGTTTAACTGGTTTTTCACCCTTCTCCAGTTCTCAGAACTGGTCTGTGACTGCTCTTTCTGATTAAGTCGATTGTTATATCTGATTTTTTTTTAATGCTCTTGCTTTATAGTTGCATGGTTATACTAAGTTTGTCAATTGACTCTTATCTGCTTGTTGTAGAAGTTTTGTAACTGCTCCAGCTTTGAAATATACAAGACACACTACAGCACTAGGATGACAGCCAGCAGGAGAACACACAGCAGCCCCAGACACACTGCAGTCAGTCTGTAATATCTACCACTTCCTGAGAAGACAAGCAGAGACACATTGTCACTACATCTTGCAAGTAAATGACAAAACTAAATGAGATTCATTAATGATACTGCAGATACTGTAGATCATACTTTCACAAGCTTCAAACGCTTTCTCTCTCTCTACCTCTATCTCTCTCAGGCTCAAACACACCCCATCACCCACATTATGTTTAGGTTCTACTCCTCACTCAACTCTTTCATAGCAGAAATTTTAACTTCTTGTTGAACCCTGAGGATAATAACTTGGGTAATTTTTGACAAAACAAGGTTTCCTCGTTCTTTTAAAGTAACTTTCATGTAATTCACCCAAGTTCCTTATGGTTTTGTGTAAATTTTACTCTGTCTGGTAAATATCCCCTACTGTACTACTAATGGTTAATTAGCGGGACAAAGAAAATGGTTGTGTTCATTCACCACCAAAAATGTTTTATTAATTCAAGAAAGGTACAATTATCATTGTGATGTCAGTAGAAAATTTTCTTCTCACAGATCCAACTTAAATGTTTAGAACACGATTCAGCAAACCAGCTTGTCAGACTATAAGCACTCTGAGAAATAGCAACACAGTCCTCATTTCCATACAACTTACTGGGCTTCCCTCCATACCAGTACCTGAAATAACACAGAGAATCAGTCTGTTTAATGTGTTTCTCATACAGAATAACAGACTGAGGATTAAGAGTCAATAACTGTCTCATGATCAGAGTTAAATTCAGTGATCTCTTACTCAGTGCTCAGTGCTGTCCCATCCACCCATTTCCACACCCCCTCTGTGTCTCTGTCAGTCAGACCAATCCAAACACCTTTGTGAATTAATCTAAATAAAAACTCCTGATGTGATACAAAGAGAAAAGTAAATTAGTCAGTCAGGTCAACAGTTAGACATCTGACTTTCCCCATAAACTGAAACACACTGGAATCTGTCTTTAGCATCTGACCAGAGCACTGTCACTTCCTGTAATACATGTAAAATGACACGCACACAGACGCACGCATGCACGTATGCACACACACACACACACACACACACACGCACACGGCCAAAGTATCACTGTGTCTGTATTTGGTCATTGTCTTCCTCAACTTCAGTCGAGGTAGTCAGATATTCTGTGGTTATGAATTCTCTTCTCTTTCTCTCTCACCTGTTCCTCTTTGCTGTTTATGATGGCCAGGTCTGCTCCTCTGTCCCTACAGTCCTGTCTGCTCTCACTCCAGCTCTTCCAATCAGTCAAGGTGTAGTACACACTTTGTCTGAAGTATCTCCAATTTTGCTGAAGATATTTATCTTTTTATTTGATGAATGAGACAAAAATAGATGGATCTGACATGAATTTGCTTTCTCACACACTCATACTAACAATACATGAAATATTTTTTTCCGTCTGGAGGCCTCTAAAATGACAGATTATTGACAACATGTGTAACAAGATAATTTTTACATTATCTGTGCTAAAATGAGTTGTGAGAATCTGCTTCATAATTGTCTCATTCATAATTGCATTATTGCTAAAGATCATATGATTTACATCAATGCCTCCGATACACAGCAAGTCCACAGTAAATTGTTTCTGAAAACAAAACAGCTGAAACCAAAAAGCGACCTTTGAAAATGAAGATTCAAATGTTCACTTACCCAGTTCAGAGAGCTTGTTCTGAAACTCATGTCTTTCTCTCTGTATCTGTGCAGTCAGGTTGTTGTGACTAGTTTTTAAGTGATCTGTTTCTGCACTCAGGTTGTTCCAACTGGTTTTTAACTGGTTGTGCTCCCTTGTCACATTCTTCAAAATGTTTTGTAACTGCTCTCTGTCAATCATCACATTCTCATATCGGCTTTTTAACTTGGCTGACTCTGTTGTTAAGTTGTTGTAACTAATTTGTAACTGGTCTCTCTCTGCAGCGTACCAGACAAACAGCACTATGATGACAACCAGCAGGAGAACACATAGCAGCCCCAGACACACTGCAGCCAGTCTGTCGCATCTGTCACTTCCTGAGAAGACAAGCAAGGAGACATTTTGTCGCTGCATCTTGTACGTCTTCTGATTAAACGACCAAATGTGATTCATTAATGATACTCTAGATAATCACACTTTCAACCCATGCACAAACACACACAATAACACACTGGTTCCATTCTGAAATCAACTCTTTCTTGTCAGCCATACTAACATACCCCCATACTAACTTGGGTAATTTTCGTTCTTTGGTTTTCAAAGCTGCTTATCCTAATTAGGCTGTTTAGACACACACATTCACATCTAGGGGCAGTTTTGTGTCTCGAATTCACCTGACTTACATGAGTGAAACCCACGCAGACACATGCAAACATGACCGACCAGCCGGGAAAAAAATGGCTTTCTTCATTTTATCACCAAAATGTTTTATGAATTAATTTACATATTGCATTTTTTCAACATGCTGGTTCGAGCAAACATTGTCAGAGAATGGTGAAGAATTTAGCAGAGAATAATTAGGTTCTTTATGTGCCTCTTTTTACTGTTTTCCAACTGGAGAGAAAATGAAGACGGCTGCTAGAGGTTTGGAATCTGAAAGTTTATAACGTGTACAGAAATATACACTCATCCTGTGTAAGAAGTACCTGTGTGTTGAGTTGCTGAGTTTCCTGTAGTGGAGGTGTTGTTTCTCTGTGTGTCGGTGTCTGTTGTTCTAACAGCATCTGCACTCTCATAAATATCCACCATCATCTCCACTCTCTCTACTCCGTTCACTTCACTTCTCTCAGTACTGTTGATCGTATCATAGATACACACAGACATCTCCATTTTCTAAATCTCTAACACACACTATCACACTGAATTGGTGCTGTTGTTCCTGTATGTTTGAATCAATCTGTGTGTCTGCACATCTGTCTTCGTGTTGCATGCGACTGACTTTTTGAGAGGTGTGAAAAACAGAAACCACAGGAAGCGCCAGCCCCCCATCTTCTCACTCTGAGAGAATATGCTCTTAGTGTTCAAAAGGTCAGTTCTTTTCCACAAACTGCTCTTTACAACAGAAAGCAATGAGTTTAGTGTTGCACTTTAAGTATGTGTATACAGTGTGTACACACACGATTATGCTGAGTTGTAACTATTGATACGACTCTGTTTTGAATTGGGTTGGTGTCTTATGTTTCTCTGTGGGTCTTTCTGCCTCTAAGCTGCTTTTAATTCACTGGAAGAGAAGAAACCACAATACTAAGAGAAAAAAAATATACGATAGGCATTTAGGTGAGAATGAGGTTAAATGTGTATGTATGTGTGAACAGACTGTCCAACTGAAACGGTCATTGTTGTAAAGACTGATACTTTAATTACTTTTTTTCCGGTGTCTTTGACACTGTCATGAGTTTCCCTTCTCATCCTGTCTGTCACTGTCTCTTTCTCCCTCCCGTGTTCTCTCCACTTCTGGTTTTTGTGTTGCATGCAACTGTTTAACAGCTGAGTGTTAACCACAGGAAGTCCAGCCCATTTTCAGAATTCACTCCGCGCTGCCAGAGCCTAAATAAACAGGGGCTTTTATTTTGACGTGGGGAAAAAATACGAAGCGGAAGAGGAGTTCACGATGTGAGACAGAGAGAGAACTGTGTGAAAGGCGAATTGCAGGATATGAACTGAAATTGGAATGGGAGAGCTTCATCTTGCTGGTCATCTACTGGTGGGCTAGTTAACTAGGGCCCAAGAACCAAAGGTGCTGCATTTCTGATGTCCACCGGAGGGCACAGTGTCCAGTGTCCAGTGGGGGTGCAAGGCCCTATTGTTTTCATAAGGGTTATTATTATTATTCTTTTTGTTCAAGACTTGGCCATTTTTTAGGTGGTTCCTATGGGTGATAACTCATGAAATTCGGTACACACATCAGTGCTTATGACAGTTCCTCAGGGACGGGGGCTTGGCCTCGGGTGTGGCCCGGGGACTCCATTGCGCCCCGATATGGCACTGAGTCTTGTGCCCGGCATGTAGTTTCACCCAGAGCCATTGAGAGAGATGTAGATGTAGAGCAAAATTAAATTCCAACTGATCCTTGCGGAGTATGTCTGGAATATGTGAGGAAACTGAACTTGCAAGCCTCTCTCTGCAGGCTCATTTTGAGGAGGATCAATTCGTTGCCACCAAAAAAGGCCAACTGAAGTTGAGGGCCGGGGCTGTACCCACCGTATTTGTCCATCGCCCTAGGCCTAAGAGGAACAAGGCCCCTTCACTGAGAATACCACCAGCATTGGTAACAGTTACTGCAATGGGCAGTGACCACGCCTATTGTGCTGCAACAAACTTGGGTATGATACCGTATATGTAACTCATAATAATATTTAATAATATTTCTCATTTCATGATATTTCATGTCTAGCCTACACACCTGCCATGTAAAAACAACAACACCTTATTGTTATTACAGAGTTTGAGGGAGAAATTCAGAGAGGAGAGGGCACAGACTGTGGTTACTGTGAGATGACTGAGAGGGATATGCCAGGAGACAGGGAGCATGTAGTCAGTAAACCTGAAGTCAGTGATCCAGGAGCCAGTCAGCCAGGAACCAGTCAGCCAGGAGTCAGTCAGCCAGGAACCAGTCAGCTAGGAACCAGTCAGCCAGGGACCTGAGGGAAGAACTCAAAATTGAGAAAGCAATGTGAGGAAGAGCAGAGAGGGCACTGAAACAGCAGTAAAGAATGAATGAAGCACTAAGGCACAAAAACATTATGATTCAAAAGAAATTTGAAGCAATTTTAACAAAAGATCAAATCCAGGCAATTGGACTAAAGAATAAAAGAGGGATGCGGTGGGGAAAATGAAACTGTAAAAAAAGCAATAAAAATCCATTTCACTACAGGCACAACAGGCAACAAAACACTCAAATTCCACTACCGGATAGAAGAACAATACAAAGGAGGATGCAGCACATTAAGCTGGAGCCAGGGGTATTAGGGGAGGTGTCTGAGACGCTGAAGCTGAAGGCAGATGGTCTGACAAAGATGGAGAGGGAGTGTGTACTTACTCTGGATGAGATGGCCATCACCCCGAGTGTGGAAATCCAGCAAGACATGCTGAGCCAGGGACGCAAGTTTGTGTTGACAAGCAGATTCACGCAAGACTGCCTGAAAAACACCTTCAGCTGTGTTAGACAGAGGAATCCTGTCCCAACTCCAGTTGAGTTCAGTTATGCACTGCAAGCAATTACTGTTGGACAGTAAGCCACCTTCAGTCATAACTATTAAATAAGATAAATATTAATAGTTTATGCAGAGCACATACAAAAAACCAATATTTACTATATTAATGACAGATAATGCATGAAATGTTTAAAAAATTCTGTTGTTTTATCAACTTGCTGCTGGAAGCACTTTGCAAGCAATGAAAATGCATGTGGTTCTATGTTTGGAACTATTTACCGTTCCCATGACCCGGAAACTGACCAGAATTGTGTCCGCCATTTTTTACAATGGTCCCCTATGGGAGTGTTGCAACTTTCTCTCTCTCAACGGCTCTGGTTTCACTTACACACACCAGATTTTGAAGACATGTAGGTCTCTCCAACGCGAGCTAATTTGGAAGAGTACATTGTATTCGCCACTCCTGGCAGGAAGAGAGTTATTTTGAATTTTGTGTGTTTTGACACGTGTTACATTTTGACATACTCCTCGTAGACAGTTAATTGGATTCATGTCAGATTTCCTATGTACAATGCCAAGATGTTGCAGACTTTAAATTGCTGAGGGACTTTTGATATCTTAAAAGGTGTTGAAATATATGTCTCGTCACGCAAACAGGAATATGTCATAAATTGTCCATGCATTGCTTGATGCAGCTGAAACTGTATTGAGATGCTACGTCATGACGTACCCCTTGAGATATTCTGACAACAGGGACGGCCATGTTTATTTAGGTGTTTTGAACATGTTAGCAGTGTTGCTAATTCATCGATGTCGGGAGGCATTTTGCATGCTTAATAAAGAACAAACTCTTTTAATTGTGGTGTTGTGTTAATTTGGTGATTAAGTCAGGGATAACGGTGGACGAGCTGACCTGGTATGAAATTTGTAGAGGAGTCGTAGGTAAACTCAGCTTTGAGTCACTCGCCGTGTTGCGAACTCACCTGTGTTGGGAGGCATTTCGCATACTCACTCAGAAACGCGCTCCGACTGGCCTTTTAAGAGAAGCAGATCGTATTTTGTTACCTCGGCTAATTGTGATGTTGTGCTAATTTTGTGATTGGGATGAAGGTTGACGAACTGTCGAAATATTGGACGTGGCACAGAGAAATTCTGCTTCAAGTCGTGGAATTAGCTCCGCCAATGCATTTCACCATACATTTAAGTCTATGGATTTACGCCTAGATGCGTACAAAGGAAATGTTACAGTTAATCTAACAAGCCCACCTGTTTATGGTACTACTTTTGGCAGATTGCTTCATTCACGTAAAAATGATTCAGTTGATAAACCCGAATCCTTTTAGCTGTCGCCAAGACCATGTAGCCTGATGTCATGATCTACAACACTTGTTGATTTAATCTCAACATATTTCAATACAAAACACTGCTGTCTCAAATGAGCACAATGTGTATGGATGTTTAATTACCATCAAGTTCAGAGTGGATGATCATTAAAGCTGATATAGTTCAAGAAAGTATTAGCATGTTATGCCAGTTCTGTTTAGAATCATGACACTGATGCCTGCATTGTAAGACACACATGAACATTAATATAACAGTAATATATGTGTTTTTTTGCCAATACCTCAGCAAGTGGGTTGGGCATATTATGTGGTTTTGTGGTTTTAAGCTTGAATCCTTTTAACTGTTGCTATGACAATGTAATTTGGCACACACATCAGATGTGTGAGTGCATTGTTGGATGACTAAATGTCACTGGTCTCAAATCACCAGAGGTGTGAGGGCCCGTCATCGCCCCCATGTGGCTGCATCTCTTTGTTGCTGTTAAAATTCCTTGTTAGTTAGCATTCTGTTAGTAGGTAAATGTTTACTTAATCATTTAAATTGAGTAGTTGTGTTCGGTTATATAACGATTTAATTAGGTAGAAAATGTAGAACACAAGTGAGAATCATTTAGTTCATACTGTTAAAAGTACACATGCAGTGGAACTGGCAGTAATGGTCGCATTGTGTTTTGTTTGTTTTCTCTTTGTATTGTAAAGGTTTTCAACTGAACGATATAACTACCTAACAACATAACCACCTAACGATGTAACCACCTAACAACATGACCAACTAACAACCTAACTTCAAAACTGAATTGAAACGGGTTAGTAAAACACAAAAGAAAACTAAAGAAAATGCTGTTTGTGTTGTGACATTCAGTCCTGTAGTTAGCTAAGGCCTTTTTTAAGTTTGGGCAGAAGTTGGGGCAAATTTTCCCAGATAACTTGACACACTCCTATAGAATATGCTCTTAGTATTCAAAGGTTATTTTCCGTAAGCTGCTGTTTAAAGCAGTGAGTTTCGTCTTGCAATGTAAATGTGTGTGTTTGTGTGTAAATATGATTGTTATATAATTTCCAGTTCTTATTTTAAGATGAAACGTGAACACAATATTCATCCGTTGTGTTTGTTTGTGACATTCTGCTGTGGCAGAAAACTCTTTTTTAAGTATCAGCATCAGACTCATTACTGTCTTGAAAATTGCTATGGATGAAGCGTGTGAAAAATGAATCAGTCAAAATGATGATATTACCACATCGATGAAGATTCTTAGGACTACATTACCCATTACCCCCGGTAAAATTCTTCATCGATATTTAATATAGCAAGGACCGCCTATTTGAGAAAAAAACCTCAATTTCACTGCCATCAGGATGAAAACATTGCATTAACCATTTATTGTTCCAACTCTGCAGAGTGTTAAACCTAAAATAAAACATCTGATTTCCTCCTTTACCACCATTGTCCACCCCCCCCCCCCCCACCAATCAGCTCCTGAAACAGTGTACAAAACCGGTCTACTGTACTCCTTATTTGCCCCACTGTATCTCTGTCAGTCAGACCACCTGTGTGTGACATATCTGTATAACTCACACTCATGCAATACGTCTGTATAACACTCATGGGCCATACCTCCGTATAACTGTTTACTACTGTGCACTGTCTGTTTACCTTGCTATTGTGCTATCCCCTTCACTGCTGTATCACTGTAAATCGATAAAGGATCATCTTATCTTATCTTATCTTATCTTATCTTATCTTATCTTATCTCAGTAACCTATTTATGAATATGGCAAGATGTTTGTCTCTCTCTCTCTCTCTCTCTCTGAGTTTTGCAGTGTTGGTCTTTGAAACTTAAAATGGGGTAACATTCCGGGCTTTGAAGGCTGCCCTTTAAATAAGCATCTACCCCTCAGATGAACTTAGTCTCCTGGCAACAGAAAACCCTGTTAAACATTGGGTTATTCTTCGTTTGCCATGTTTTCATCTGGCCACCAGAGGGAGGCAGAGAACACCAAACTGAAGCTCTCACTTTTAAATGTGTATTAGTTAACCACTACATTATTTGTTCACTGCCTGCACCTGTTTCCTTTTGCTTTCCCTGTTTGGGTTACTCCTGGGTCACTCCTGAGGCTAACTGAGGGTTTGATACTGCAGTTAATCACACTTTCACAAGCTTGAAAGTCTCTCACATGACCTAAGCTGCTAATATTTTGGACAGGTGGGACATCTGAGTACCTACTGTGTGTTTGAGCTGATGCTAACACTAGCATGTTGAAAGTGAAAGTGAAAGTGAAAGCAAGTGGAATTTGCCAAACCAACATCTATAGAGATGCTTTAACAAAGAGCATCTCAGGGTAGGAATTTCACTGTGGCCATCGTTGCCCCTCTCTCTGGTCTTGATGCCCCTTTGAAAATCGCATGTTCACTGGCCACTGTGGCCTTGGTGCCCTACATGACTGCCTTTTTTTCCTGCTTCATGAAGCCAACTGATGCAGGGATTTTTTTCTTCTTTATCTGCCCCACTCCTGTCAAAAAGTTCTCCCTTGCATCAGAACTGTGCTCAGAGATTCTACAGAGATTTGTGGTGCTCGTCTTTGATTGTTTGTAATCAATAATATGCAAGATGAGCCTCTTAATAAGCCACCGGCCGTGCCTCCTCAGGATTTCCCGCCAAAATGCCATGTGCTTCTGTTGTTGTGCTTTGGCCGAGCAGTCGCTGTCCCTGGTGCTGAAGTTACCCTGCTAGGCTAACATTCGCATGAGACACTTGGTGCTGCCCTGTGAAACAAAAATCCTGGAGTGCTAGGAACCCTCTGAAGACCTGAGCACTGGTGGGGTTTTTTTTCTTTGCCTGGGAAATCCACTGCAGGGACATGTGGTTCTTCAGCGGTCAAGTGTTGTCTTGCTAATTATCACTGGGGCTCCAGGGTTGTTCATTTGATGGCTGGGGCCTGCTGTTCCGCTGCTGCATATCATATTAGCTGGAGACTGCTCCCAGGATAGCTTCAAAACGGGATGCTCTTCACCGTCAAAGTCCTGGGATAACACTGCCCCCCAGGCCTGTCTCAGGGGTGTCTGTCTGTACTTGCAAAGGCCTGCCGAAGTTCTGAGTGTGAAACGACACCTGGATATCAGTGCATGTGCATTTTAACAGTAGTTTCACATGCTGTATTTGGCCGTCTCTGCATATAGTCAAGTGTAGAGATGGCAAGACTCAAGAAACAGTTCATGAATAAGAGCATAGGTCAGATTTAACATGCCAGAGCACTTACTCAACTTTCAGCTTTAAAAGATTTTTGGGAAGCTCACAGTGCTGTGCAGGTATATCCTGTCATGTACATACTGCCCCCGTAAATTAAGCACCCTTTCCAAAAAAAGCCCCCAAAAGACCCAGAAACAAAAACAAAAACAAACAAACAAACAAGCAAAAAAACAATAAAAGAAAAAGGAAAACAAACAAACCCCCCCCCCCCCCCCCCGCCCCCCCCCCCCCCACTGATCAGTGTTAATCATGACTAGGATTTATGGCTGTTTCCTGTAGCCATCAGATACATGCTGTAAAAGTCAATTAAAACACATCATGGGCAAAGGAAGAGACCTGAGTTAGGCAGGTGTTGTAACCCTGGTTAAAGGTGATTGTTGGCTGTCTTGCAGGCAGACAATGATATTTGTGGCCACCAGTCCATGGGGGTTTTGAACCTGGAGCTCTGCATTGGCAGGTGAGGGCTGCTCTCCCCCATAACCAACACAGACTTCAGGTAAGGTCAAATGCCACATAAAAGCAACAAGAACAAAACCAGGAGTATTTACACAAACTGAGAACTAGAGAACGATATGAACCAAAACATGCGCAAGGACAAATTTAATAATTAACCGACCCAACGAACACCAGGAAGTGACTGAAAAAAACCTAACTCAAAAGTGACCAGTAGAGGGGGAGAGAGAGAGAGACCCAGGGCCTGACAGGATTTGAGATTCAATTCTACTTCAGTTTAATTATTTTCTCTGATTTAATGTTTTCATTTAATTATTTACGCTTAAAAAATCTGTCAGATGTCTCCTTTAATGGTGCTATTTTAACAAAAGCATACCTAAATTTAATATAATAGAAAGATTTCTTTTTGTGTATAATTCCCTGGGAAACGACTTGTGTGCATGGCTGTGTGTATATGTGCATATCTATGTGTGTGTGTGTGTGTGTGTGTTGGGTGTTGGGGGGGTCTGTGAGCATGAGCACATTACAGAATTAAACTTCGGCCTTCATTCAACAGCAGGGATAACTGTGAGAAAATTTAGCACCACTTAATTAATTATACAAAAACTAGCAGAAGTGCAACTGAATTTATTTTAAAAAAGACTAATATAATGGCGTTTTGCACCTTAAACATACATATTGCATAGAAAGCTTTCAAAAGTAATACAAAGCATAAATAATAACTGTGACTTCTCATTAATGGACAAGAGCATGTTTTTTTTTGTCAACACTGAGAGCTTTACATCAAAAAGATCAAATACACGGTGTCTGAAGTTTATTTTTTTACTGTTATTTTTTACAAATATATTTTCTTGCTGCACCACATGGCAAATCATTCCAGTTTTTCAAAGGGTCAGGTAAAGTTGGCAGCAGTTCCCCGCAGTCTTCTCCTCCACCTGCATCATTGGGTTCTCCAGGCATCCAGTATCTATGGCAACACAGACACATGAACTTTTACACTTCTTCTGTTTCACTCAAATACAAGTAATCAATGAGGCAGGCTCCTCAACTACTTAAAAAAAACCTCACAAAGATCACACACACACACACGCACGCGCACGCACACACACACCAGGGATGTGCAGAGAGCCCAGTATTTGCATTTGTATCCATATTTGTTGAGGCAGCAAAATTATTTGTATTTCGTTTTGTATTTGAATAAAAGTGGGAATAGGCTTAACAATCTTGTTTTTTGTTTTTAGCACACTTCTAATGTTAGGATATTAAAGTGTTAATGTAAGTGTTTTTCAATAAACTATGATACTATTTATGACCATCATTAACCAAAATGTAATGTTGGTTTATGAAGACTTGGACACACAAGCCAGTAAACTAAAGTCTACATGAATAAATGCCTATGCGAACATTGTGAACCCCACCACCATCCGCCCTAATTGGAGGACGCAACCATGTGACACACGGGCTGACTAAGCAGTGAGCACAGCATGTAGGTGAACTAACTGGTAACTGCACTGCAAGAGCTAACATAGGCTAATCTCCTACATGAAGCATCTTGTGAAGTTATACTTTAGTGTAGGTTTCACAAATAACGAAATATTTAATCTTTTGGCACGTAAGCACCACATTATCATAAGTATCAGGACTTCAAAGAAACTTCAAAGAAATTGGAGGACATTGCCATAAAAATAAAGTCGTAATTTTAAAAGAATAAAATCGTAATATTACGAGAATAAAGTCATAATTTTACCTGGAAAATTTTACCTGTAATTTTAGGCTACGTGTTATTTTAGAGGGGATACATCAGCAGAGCAGCCTGCCGCCTGTGTTAAAATAAGGAACATGGAGCGTCTTGTGAAGTCAGACTGTAGTATAGGTTTCACGAATAACGAAATACTTAATCTTCTGGCACATCAGCACCACATTGTGGCAGGCTGCTCTTCTGGTCCTCCTCTCCTCTTCAGAAATGATGACATAATTCTCATAATATTACGACTTTATTCTCATAATTATAAGACCGTATTCTCGAAGTCTCTTTTTTCCCCTCAGTATGGCCCTAATACTCCATCATAATGAGGAACACCAGCTGTTTGACATGTTTGTTTGTCTTTTTTTCTTCCCGAACGCAAATCATTTTTAAAATATTCGTACAAAAAAAATATTCGTAAAAACCCACTATTTGTGCTTTGCCGAATACCGTATTCGGTTTCGGCTCCAGCCCTAACACACATTTCTCTGCCCTATACACTCTATATCCAATGAACTCAAACTTCAAGTGAATTTAAAAGACTGAATTCCATGACAACGTTTGCAGATGAATTTTACATGCAGTTTTCACATGAAAAGTCCACACTGCCTGTGTATTAAACCATGGCAGTAAAATGTCTGATGACCAAGTGTCATTAAACTGATCTCTTACCCTGTGCTCAGTGCTCTACCATCCACCCATTTCCACTTCCCCTCTGTGTCTATGTCAGACAGACCAATCCAGGCTCTGGTTGACTGACTCGTAAGAAATAGCTGTTGAGGTAGCAAGAAATGATATTATGAACAAGTGCATGTTTATATTCTCAATCACTCCATCTTGTCTTTCTTTCTGTCTCACCTGTTCCTCTTTGCTGTTTATGATCACCAGGTCTGCTCCTCTGTTTCTACAGTCCTGTCTGCTCTCACTCCAGCTCTTCTCTTCAGTAGAGATGAAGTAATGTTGGCTCCTAAATTTCTTCCACTGCTCGCTGTGTTTCACTGTGTTTATAAATAATGACCACAAACACCCCTCACACACACACACACACACACAGTGAGAGAGAGAGAGATAGAGAGAGAGAACTGAACATATATTGTCAAAAAAAGCAAGTGAAATTCAAGCTCTGGTTTATAATGAATAAAACATCACAATATGTCTACTCACCACAGTCAGACATCTGCTGCTTTAGATTGTCTCTCTCTTTGATTAAGTTGGTGTTATTGGTCTGTAACTGGTCCCTCTCTTTTCTCAGGTTCCCATTACTGGTGTTTAACTGGTCTCTCTCATTTCTTAGGTTGCTATTACTTGTGTTTAACCGGTCTCTTTCTTTAATCAGATTGTTGTAGAGAAATAGTAACTGACTATTCTCACTAGTGAGATTGTTGTAACTGATATTTAAACTGTCTTGCTCTGTAATTAGATGTTGATTTCTGGTCTCTAACTGATGTCTCTCAGCTGCATATATCACACTCAGAGTTATAGTGCCTGTCAGTAAGAGAACACACAGCAGCCCCAGACATAATACAGCCACTCTGTAGATCTTATTTCCTGGGGGGAGAGCATACAACATTCAATTTTGTTTCATTAATTATTCTGATTTAATTGTGTGTGTGTGTGTGTGTGTGTGTGTGTGTGTGTGTGTGTGTGTGTGTGTGTGTGTGAGTGTGTATGTGTGTGTGTGAGTGTGTGTGTGTGAGCGTGTGTGTGTGTGTGTGTGTGTGTGTGTGTGGTAAGTGTACACTTACCCTTAGCTTGAGATCGCGGGTTACTCTCATTGATTGTAGAGTCTCTCTGACTTTGAGTTGAAACAACATCCGGACCGGTATAAATATCTTCACACGTGTCTCCAGGGTCAGATGCATTTTCTCTGTTACCACAAATCGTGTCTACATTTGCGTAGATATCCTCATCCATCTCCATCTTGGTCTCTAAAGTGGCACTGCTGCACTCCTCTGCTCTCTTTTGCACTTTTTTTCTGTTATTTCGCGACCCCATATGTGTCTGCTTCCTCCTATGTACTTCCTCTTTACTGTCCTTGTCATCAGCATATTTGATACAGTGTGAAGTCAGTGTGTGAGATGCCCTGTGTACATCTCAACCAATGACATTTTGGAAACACTCTGGTGGCCTTATTTGGACCCGTGGACATAACGTTCACAAATTTTATCGTGCTCAGTGTCTCCCGCATCTAATACATAGACAAAAAAAAAAAAATGACACGAGACACTAGTCATGGAGATCAACAGGACTTTGAAATGAGAACCTTTCGTCCTATATGTATTTCACCTCCTCCATTCCAGTCCACCTCTCAGTGCTCAGTGTCACTGGCCGAATCAACCAACTGACCCAGCTCATGTGATTACCATCCACGCTTGTTTCCTTCATCTCATCAAGTCTTTTGTGTAGAAACAGCCTCTTGTTTGCCGTTTATAATTCTTGCCTTGTTTCTAGTCTGACCACCAGAATTAGTGCTTGATAAACGTATACTCTGTGAGTGTGGGTAAAATGTACATATTCTTTTTTACACCGAAGGTTAACTCTTGAAGCACTGGTTAGGCATTAACCTTTATCTCATGTTTTATACCCATTGTATGAACCTCCAACCACCAGATATGAGAGTACAGATAAGTATTAAATTTAACCAAGTACTAACAAAACATGTTAACAGACAATTGGGCTCCCATATAGATTCTGTCTTGTTGTGTCGTGATCTTAAATAGATGGAGAAAGAAGTGGTCTTACTGAGGGTGACGGTGATCAGACGTAGTTGGTTTGTGTTTAGTGTTGTTTATCTGGCCGTTATCGGCTCAAGTGGACCATAACCATGACAGGAAAAACGCAGCCCAGCCCATAACACAGCTGCCTGAACCCATCACCATGACCCTATAGGCCTCATCTGTTTACTGAGAACACAGTGAGAGTCATTTGATCACATGACTTTTTTACACTCTCTCTCTTTTTCTCTCTCTCTCTGTGTGATCACATCATATCAAGTGTGAAGAGGTGTGGTTATATTTCGATGGTAGAGCATTTGACTGCAAATGAAGAGGTCCCCTGGTTCAAATCTGCACACCCCCTTAGTTTCAAGTTCTTGCTGTGTAAGGTATAGCTGAGTGACATTATTCTGTCTGGTTCCATTGAATCCTTCATCTTAAATGCGATCCTGATTGGACCAAGTTCATCTGTGCTTTGACGTTCCCACCTATAGGCTGCGTTATGAAATTTCATCGAATGAGAAATTTGAGGGAACTGATTTTGGACCATGGTCCTGCTGAAGCTCAGGCAGCCATCTTGCATTTTCCAGAGCATAAGTGTCCACTTCTAGATTTGCAGCTACCTGCTCAGATTGGAAGGCCCGAAAAACAGAGTAGCTCCCTTTCAGTTATATCTTTCCACATACAATGACAGTCAAAGAGGGTAACACAACAGAAAGACAGCTGTGGCAATGGTGGCCAGTTTTCCCAGCTCAGTGTGCCTCCACCTGCACACTTATACATCTCCTTCATGTTAAATCATTCATTTCTAATGATGGCACATGCTACTAGTATGCTGGTTTGTTTGCTGACATGGTTTCATTAGGCTGAGTCTGTTCTCAGGGTGTGTTTCACAGTTTTCAGAGCTGTAGTGAACTAATGGGGCTTTGCTGTGCTTATGGAGCGTAGAGAAGCTGCTAAGTGTGAAAATATCAGCAAGGTGTGAATTGATTGTCTACATCTATGGTGTTGTATGGACATCAGTAACCCTGAGGCCTAGAGGAGGAAAAGCTGCTGATTTGATGATGATTAAAACCTGAAAGTGAACAGACATAGATCACTGAGTATATTTTAGATTGTCCATTTCATGCTACTTTCAAAACCTGATGCTCTTTCACACACACACACACACACACACATACATATATAGCCTCTATATATATATATATGTGTATATATATATATATATATATATATATATATATATATATATATATATATATATATGTATGTGTGTGTGTGTGTGTGTGTGTGTGTGTGTGTGTGTGTGTGTGTGTGTGTGTGTATGTATATATATATATATATATATATAATATCGAAATACCTATACATTGAGTTACTGGAGCTCTCTTAGTAGAGACATCCTCCAGCTGGGAACTGGGACCATTACAGCATCTACATTGTTATAAAGATCACCATCATCTCCACTCGCTCTCCTCTATCCAGTTCACTGGTGTCATTGCTCTTTAGATTATTAGTAAAATACACAGATGTCTCCATGGTCAGACACACACTGTTACACTGAGTTAGTGTTTGTTTGTTTGTTTGTTTCAGTTGTTTGCCCGTGTGCTGAGTTTGTTCCACTGTGTGAGCATTTGTGAGGCGATGAGCTTGTACCCACTGGTGGACAGGATGTTGTCACCACAACGAGTTCTTGACAAATGTCTTCTCTCTGAGTGTGGGTGAAATGTACACATTCTTTTATACTGTATGTTAACTCTTTAAGTACTAGTGCTTCGGTTAAAACTTTGTTCAGATCAGAAGTCAAGTAAATGGGCTATGTGAAAACATTCAGCACAGATATCTGCTTTTTCAAAAGATACGAAATCAAAACCAGCTTATTTTCAATCACCAGCGGTTCTTGTGGTTCAACTCTGTGTGTGTGTGTGTGTGTGTGTGTGCGCGCGCGCGTGCGCATTTCTGATGGAAAACACATGCCTGTGGCATCAACCTCTAACTCACTGTATGAACCTCCATCCATCAGGCATGATACTGCGAAAGTAAACTAAACACTAGCATTAATCATATTAACGAACAGTTGGGCTCTCATATAGGTTCTGTCTTGTTGAGTCTTGATCTGAGATGGATGGAGAAAGAAGTGCTGTAAGACTCAGGTCATAATGAAACGAACTGACCCATTACTATTACCTTATAGTGTACGATATGAATTGTCGAGTTTCTGTCTGTTCGCTGTAGTTGAAAATGCAGTTACTTTAATGTTTACCTAATAAAACAGAACACACATGCACGTGTATTCCTATCGGACGCATAAACGCGGGGTGCTATTTAAGTGCTCTCGCACAGGGCGGAGCATATTTTCGGTTTCGGTTCGTTTTTTTCTAAGAAAACATTGAGCAGGAAGTTTATAGCTTTTGGCAACTTCGAACAGTATTTAAAGGCTACTGAATGTATTATTCGTGATTAGAGGCCGTGAGTTGACAGGCAGTCTGGTGAGTTTGAAAGATTTCTGTAATGATATTTCATGATATTTCCAGTGAGTTCATTAACCTTTTTGCCACACACAACGGAGCGTAGCCTACCCATACGCAGGACACTGACTCAGCGTTAGAATGAATGGGAAATTTATTGTAAATTTCGGAAATGGATTTGAATGTGAACCAGCAGGCGCGAGCGGAGAGGAGGCAGAGCGAAGTCAGTAACTGGCGTTGAGCGGAGAGCGTGGCAGAGTGAGTTGACCACTGGCAGGAAACAAGCGGTGGAGACCGGCAGGCGAGAGAGAGAGAGAAATTCTGAGAGAGAATACTCAGTTCGGCAAATCATAAACACAAAACAGGTTTGAATACACAGGGCGAATGGCCAAGGAACGAGCTCTGCCACACAGGCTGAAGTAACGAACTGGCTGCGAGTTGGAGGAAGACCGGGGTAGATAAACCGTAGCGCTGACTGAGTTGATGGGCTGCAGGTTTGTATGCTGAACGGCAGTCTAGAGAGTGAGAGAAGCGCCACGCTTACACGGAGAGAGCGAGAGAGAGAACAGGGGGAGCCCAGGAGACACAAGGAAATACTAAAAACACGGCCGTAACCTTGACACTTTCCCCAAAAATTACGTTTGTTCAGCTTCTTTTGTATTTTGTCATTGCTCCTTTCTTTTCGAATATGGAGTATGGAGTTTCGTCTCTGCTGTGTTATTCCAGATTTGTTTTTTGTGCAAAGCCACAGACACTTTTTCTTATTGTGTGTTTCTCTTCCCCAGTATATGTTTCCTTGTCTTGTTCCGGACTACTGTCAGGTAGGTGCGGCAGTCCTGCGCCGCGACTTCGGCACTGCGGCTCGCAGAGTGCTACACATTCATTTTTGTGAAAATCTCGTTTATAAATGAGGATGTTGTTGACACACGCATAAAATTTACACGAAATTATGTGGCACGACATGTGCTTATATTTGTTTGTTTGTTGTTGTTGTTGTTTGTTTGTTTATTTGTGTGTTTAATTGATTTACTATTTCTTTCTTTCTCTATCTATCTATCTATCTATCTATCTATCTATCTATCTATCTATCTATCTATCTATCTATCTGTTGGCATTCTGTGTTGCTTCTCATGGTATTGCACTTAATTAAACTCATTTGGTTTAGTTAGAATTGGCAGCAGATGTGTGATATTTTGGGGTTTGTTGGTGTCATAAATAAAACTCTCTCTGACTAAGGGTTAAACAGTTCTTTGTTTTGCGGTGCTTTGAGTGTATAATTCTTGGTGGTTACAGTGCTGTGCTTTGGACTGGTACCTCTTTCGCTGTCATAGCCTTGAAAACATAACATTCGGTCATTGTCATCAGAGTTGATTGTCCTCTACACTGTTCCCACTGGAGAGTCCACTCATTGTCATTGACATGGTCTGGGTTTGATACTGCTGGAATAATTACATTTACACTGAGAGGGTCTGCAGTTGATGTAGATCTGAATTCAGAGTGGGACATTCTGTAAATTCTATCATTTATACGATGTTTCTTAGACGTCTTTTTTACACAGTTATCACGCGTCACCTGAAAGATATAAACGTCAGTTCTGGTGCATTCAGGCCACCACATATTTTCTTGCCTGTGCAATAATTTCCCACATTCTCCAGTAAAAACCAAAAGATGATGATATTCACAACAGAGACTATCTGTGCCATGTTCCTTAATGCTGAGGGAACCTGTCAGGTTTCTGAGACATATTCATGAAGGTCAAATCATATACGTTCTGTCTAAAGAAGCCCCATGTGTTGATGCAGTGCTTAAGTTTTCTGTGAAGAGGCCCTCCGCTGGTTTCCTCTGTTCATTTCTTTTGTGTGGTTAACACTGTGTCTTCAGTGTGCGTTTCTTTAGCACATGGTCAGTGTGGTTGTTATATCAGTTGACTATGTTAAACTGTGGGAAGTTCACGTTTTCACCCTCTTAGATTAAAAAGGCTGTGAGAGGAAGAGTGAGTATAAAACCTGTGATAAAAATGTTACTTTTCAGACACTCTGAAAATCATAGTCAGACATTAGTGATCAATACAAGCCACATGATATTGATATACATGTGTTTCATCATACCCCATTAAGAAATGAGTTCATTTTTTTACTATTATTGACCACCCAAAGTTAAGGTGAAGTTATGGTGGAAGTTGACATTTGAGATGTTGTGGACCTGTTTTCTCAGTAGAAAAATTGGACAATGTGAGGAACTGACAGACATTGTAAGACTTGGTGAAAGTGATTTATGACCAATAAATGCTGTTATAAATGGCTGTGAATCAACTTTTTAAGCTTTAATGACATCTCTGCAGAGTCATGACAATCATGACATTTTTAGAAAAAAAGTTGAAAAAAGTACAAGAGACATCATCAACAACATCAACAAAAACCAAAATAAAAAAACAACACCAAGAACAACAACAACAACAACACCAAGAACAACAACAACAACAACACCAAGAACAACAACAACAACACCAAGAACAACAACAACAAGAAGAAGTACAAAAACAGCAAAAACAACAACATTCTTAACAACAAAACATCTTAAACTTTGTTAGAACGTGTTTTTTTTTCTTTTTTTTTTTTTCTAAACCAAACATTGTAAAAAACTCATAAAGAGAAACTTCATGTACTTGAATGGGCTAATCGTGATATTTTCCTTTCACAAATATATTTAGTTTTGGTGTGACATGATAAATCACTCCAGCTCCTCCAAGTATCAAACCCATCAAGAACAACACAGTCCTCATTACCCCACGAATAACCATGATCAGGGTTCCACCCATACCAGTACCTGAAATAACACAGAGAATCAGTCTGTTAAATGTATTTCTCATACAGAACAATGGGCTGAGGGTTAAGAGTCAATAACCGTCTCATGACCAGAGTTAAATTCAGTGATCTCTTACTCAGTGTTCAGTGCTGTACCATCCACCCATTTCCACACCCCCTCTGTGTCTCTGTCGGTCAGACCAATCCAAAGTTTTGATAGACTCATCCTCCACAGTCTGTGAACAAACTCCTGATGTTGAACAAAATTGAAAATGTAATTATGCAGGGAGAGCAGTGTGCCTTCCTGTGACACACATGAGCATTAGATCACTGGACTGGTTAACTAATCACTCACACCTGTTCTGTGTAATCAAGCCTCATTGTCTGGGTGTACTTACACTTTTGTTTGCTATCCTTATGCTTACAATGTCATTTCCATTAAGTTTTTAAACTGTGTCATATTTGTTCATGTCTAATTTCTTGTGATATGGCCTTTGCCTGTACTGCCCTGTTTTTGTCTTGCCTATGACACTCCTGTTTGCCCTGATTATTGTTGAGTCTTTGCCTGTGTGTTGGATAATGTCTTTGGGCTTTGATTGCCAATGATTGACCCAATACTGTCAGACATGAGTTCACTTAAAAAAAAAAAACACTACTCTGCATCCAGGCCCATTTTCTATTCATTATTCTCTCTCTCTCCCTCTCTCTCTTTCTCACACACACGCACACACACACACACACACACACACACACACACACGTACACACACACACCTGTTCCTCTTTGTTGTTTATTATCACCAAATCTGCTCCTCTCTTTATACAGTCCTGTCTGCTCTCACTCCAGCTCTTCTCTTCAGTAGAGATGTAGTACAGACTGGAACTGAAGTAAAACCATCCCTGCACAATGTCTTTATCTGTTCACAGAATAAGTAGAAAAAGAACTGAGAGCAACTCACATGTATTAATTCAAACACGCACTTATGTCTGTACACACAAACACACACACGTGCGCACACACACGCAAGCACGCACACACACACACACACACTCTCTCAAGCCGTGGTCTAAAGGTTAGAGAACTGGGCTTGAGCAAGGCACTTAACCCCAATGCTCCCCGGGCGCAAGGAATGCTGCCCACTGCTCCTGCGTCTGGTGTGTGTGTTTACTACTGGTGTGTTGGATGGGTTAAATGCAGAGGACAAATTCACTGCTCACTGCTCACAGTGCGTGTGTGCAATCATGGACACTTAACACCAAAAACAACAACCAAGAACTTCAGAGGTGGCTATCACTTGTGATGTCAACTTTTTGTCCATTGTAAGACCATAATATAACCAGTTCTCTTCATTTCAATATGGTCTTTAAGTGACAGTCTTTTTTCTCACATTTTTTAGTAGATATAACCAATGCAAGACTCTATTAAATATCCCGGAAATGCAGCTATGAATCTCACAAAGGTCTGAATTGATATGAAATATTGTATGTGGAAATTTAGGATATTTTGTACACATGCATTAATGACAGTGCCCCTTATTTGCAGGAATTCTCAGGGGTTTGTAAACATGAGTATTTCGGAATATGAGGACCAAACAAAAGACTGTGTTGAAAAATCAAAACAACAAAGAAAGATGTGATTATACTGAAGCATGTACATAAAAATGTGATTTAACTAAAATGTGAATATAAAATTTTTCACTCACCCAAATCAGAAAGGCTGCACCGGTATCCTTCAGGATTTCTCAGGAAGTGGTCTCTCTTCATACTCAAGCTGTCTAAACTGGTCTGTAACTGGTTGTTCTGATTAAGTAGTTCGTGAAATCTCTTCAGTAAATCCTCTTTCTCTGTAGTTGCTTTTTGATTATCAGTTTGTAACTGGTTCTTCTCTTTAAGCAGGTCGTTATATCTGTTTTGTAAATCCTTCCTCTCTCTACCTGCTTTTCGATGATCAGTTTGTAACTGGTCTCTCTCTCTTATCAGTTTGTTGTAACTGGTTTGCATCTGATCACCTTCTTTAGTCAAATTCATTATATTTTCTTGTAACTGTTCGTACTTTAAAATATACATGACACACAGCACTATGATGACAGCCAGCAGGAGAACACACAGCAGCCCCAGACACACTGCAGTCAGTCTGTAGCATGTCACTTCCTGAGAAGACAAGCAAGGAGACATTTTGTCGCTGCATCTTGCAAGTCTTCTGATTAAATGACACAGCCAAATGTGATTCATTTATTACACTGTAGATAATCACACTTTCTCAAGCTTCAAACTCTCTCTCTCTCTCTCATACACACAAACCACACACATTATGTACTGGTTCTACTCCTCACTCAACTCTTTCATGGCAGAAATTCTAAATTCTTCTTGTGGAACCCTGAGGATAAGTACTTAAGTAATTTTTCCACATAAAACAAAGTTTCCTCATTCTTTTAAGGTAACTTTCTGTCATGTAATTCACTCAATTTCCTTTTGGTTTTGCGTGAAGTTCACTCTTTGTCTGGTAAAATATCTCCTTCTGTGCTACTAATGGTAAATGAATGGGAAAACAACAACAAAAAAACAGCTGTGTTCATTCACCACCAAAATGTTTTATAAATTCATTTACTTCTTGCATTTATTTACTTATTCAACATGTTGGTTAGAGCAAAAGTTGTCAGAGAATGGTGGAGAATTTAACAGAGAATAAATTGTTTCTTTTTGTTTTACTGCTTTTCAACTACAGACAAAATGAATATGGCTGCTAGAGGTTTGGTATCTGAAAGTTTATTAACTGAATAGAAGTACATACTCATCCTGTGTAAGAAGTACCTGTGTGTTGTCACGCCGGTGGTGTGGTGCAGGACCCAAGTGCAAAGACACGATGGTTGACGGTGACAAAACAGAAGGCTTTACTTAAAATGAAGACCAAAATACAGTACAAACCAAAAACAAAAACCAAAAGCCAATAACAAAAAGGTGCAGCATGACAGTGCGCAAAATACACAAACAACAATAGACAAAGTACAAGGCAAACACTAGGACTTAAATAGAAGGAGAACTGAACAGGGCAACACAGGATTGGTTGAAATTAACAAGGTAATAATTAGACAAACAGGAACAGGTGAGGGGCGGAGACAGACACAGCAAGAGCACAAAGACATAGCAAACTAAAAGTCCAAAATGGCGGTGCAGGTTGTGACAGTGTTGAGTTGCTGGGTTTCTTCTAGTGGACGTGTCGTCTCTCCGTGTGTCGGTGTCTGTTGTTCTCACAGCATCTGCACTCTCATAAATATCCATCATCATCTTCACTATCTCTTCTCTGTCCAGTTCTCTTCTCTCAGTACTGTTTACATTTTCATAAATACACCCAGACATCTCCATTCTCTAAGACACACTATTGCGCTGAACTAATGTTGTAGTCTCGGTGTGAC
This sequence comes from Chanos chanos, assembly GCF_902362185.1. NCBI lineage: Eukaryota > Metazoa > Chordata > Actinopteri > Gonorynchiformes > Chanidae > Chanos > Chanos chanos. The sequence continues at coordinate 17,636,057 of NC_044505.1, forward strand.
TGAGTCCACCTTGTGTGTCTGCACTTCTGTCTTTGTGTTGCGTACAACAGACTTTTTAAGACGTGAGAAAAATGTCAACCACAGGAAGTCTAGCTGGCCATCATGTCACTCTGAAAGAATATGCTCTTAGTGTTCAAAGGTCAGTTCTTTTCCACAACCTGCTATTTAAAGCACAAAGTACTGAGTTTAGTGTTGCAATGATGTATGTGTGAACACGTATTGTTTTGCAAACGTGTGTGTGTGTGTGTGTGTGTGTGTGTGTGTGTGTGTGTCGGGGAATGTGCATGTGTACGTAAATTGTATTATCATTTCATGTTATTATTTTCTGTCCATGTTGTTTTCATTTTCATAAATACAAAAACTGGAATGTTTGTTCTCTAATACACAATTATGCTGAGTTATAACTGTTGATATGACTCTCTGTTTCGTTTTGAGTTTCTTTTGTTTCTCTGTGGGTCTTACTGCCTCTAAGCTGCTTTTAATTCACTGGCAGAGAGGAAACCACAAAACTAAAAAAAACACGCGAGAGGCATCAAGGTGAGAATGAGTTTAAATGTGAACGTATGTGTGAACTGAAAGGCCAACTGAAACTGTCATTGTTATAAAGAGAGATACCTAAATTGCTTCTTGTTAAGTGTCTTTGACACTGTCACCAATTCCCTTTTCATCCTGTCTTTCGCTGTCTCTCTCTTTCTCCCTCCTACTTTCTGTCCACTTCTGTTTTTGTGAAAGAAAATTTTGCTATTTTCAGCACTGAGCTCAGTTTAGGGCATCAGTATTAGAATTTGTGCATGTGTGTGTGTGTGTGTGCGTGTGAGTGTGTGTGTGTGTGTGTGTATGTGCATGTGCGTGTGTGAGAGAGAATATGTTTGTCCCTGTAGGAGCGAGCATGGCCTGCCATCCAAAAATATGCAGTCAGAAATGATCCTGCGATTAGAAACTGATCAGTGATGAAGTGCGAGAGGATGGCAAACAGATGACAACAGATGGGCTACAATCTGTAACTGCACAGGGTACATAGAAGGCAGATCTAACTCATAAAGTGACCAGTGAGTGTAGGTTCAAGGTAGGCATTTGTAATGAAGTTGACAGCGAGTGCAGTCCACAGAACCACAGTCTTTAATGTGGGTCAGAGTAAAGATACAAAGTCATTAGTTAAACATAATCCTCCACATCAATAGCTCAGACACACTGCAGTCAGTCTGTACTATTTGATCTCTGAAATGTCTGTGGTATCTTACCTCAGCTGTGGCATGTCCTGTTAGACACATACACATTTACAAACATGCTCTCTCTCTCTCACTCATTATATATATATATATTTGATTGCAAGTCAGCAGCAGAGGAATTTGTCGTCATAAAAAAAAAAAAAAAGACAAAGTAAAAAGATTAGCTGCTAGCGTATAGGCTGCATTTGATGCCATATAGGCCTAGCCTTTTTTTTTAAACAGGTTAGAGAAATTACAGATTACAGATGTTTGGTAATAGCCTACATTTTAGCGTCTAATGTTGAGGTTTTGCTCAGTCGTTACTGTTTGTTTTGCTTAATTGTGACTGTTCATTAATGGTCAAACTGATTTGAGGTTGTTGTCATTCTTTCGTCAGTCTAAGTGTACATTATATTTGCGTTTGTAACATAAACTGTTACTGAAAAGTGATCGGTAAGGTTCAGACTTGTCTGGTACAACAAATTCATTCCAGACACTGAACTCACAAGAAAAAAATCCAAGCAAAACCCCTAATGTATACACGCAAACACACACACACACACACACACACACACACACATAAAATCCACATAAACAAATATAACAAAGTCCACCTAAACAAATAAAACACATACATGTAAGAAAGGTACAAATATCATTGTGATGTCATTAGAAAATTTTCTTTTCACAGATCCAACTTAAATGGTTAGAACATGATTCAGCAAACCAGCTTTTCAGACTGGAAATACGCCCAAAAATAGCAGCACAGTCCTCACTTCCATTCAAATTACCAGGCTCCCCTCCATTCCAGTACCTGAAATAACACAGAGAATCAGTCTGTTTAATGTATTACTCATACAGAACAATAGACTGAGGATTAAGAGTCAATAACTGTCTCATGACCAGAGTTAAATTCAGTCATCTCTTACCCAGTGTTCAGTGCTGTACCATCCACCCATTTCCACACCCCCTCTGTGTCTCTGTCAGTCAGACCAATCCAAAAACCTTTTTGAATGGATCCAAATAAAAACTCCTGATGTGACACAAAGAGAAATGAAAATTAGTCAATCGGGTCAACAGTTAGACATCTGACTTTCCCCATAATCCGAAACACACTGGAATCTGTCTTTAGCATCTGACCAGAGCGCTGTCACTTCCTGTAACACACGTAAGCACGAACACTCTTGAGAGCACGCACACACGCACACGCACACACACACACACGGTCAAAGTATTATCAGTCAGTCTGTATTTCGTCACTGTCTTCCTCAGCTTGAGATCGGTCAACCTATTCTGGTACTATGGTTATGAATTCTCTCTCTCTCACCTGTTCCTCTTTGGTGTTTATGATGACCAGGTCTGCTCCACTTTCTCTGCAGTCCTGTCTGCTCTCACTCCAGGTCTTAAATCCATTAGAGATGAAATAGACACTTTGTCTGAAGTATCTCCAACTGTGCTGAAGATATTTATCTTTTAATGTGATAAATGAGACAAAAACAGATGGATCTGACATGAATTTGCTTTCTCACACACACATACTAACAATACGTGAAATATTTTTCCCTTTAGAGGCTTCTAAACTACAGTAGGGGTTACCGAAAAAAAAAATGACTCATTATTGACACCATGTATAACAGGACAAATTCTGTCCTAAATAAAATACTTCTGAGAATCTGCTTCATAATTATATCATTCATAATTGCATTAAGGCTGAAGATCATGTTGTTTACACCAATATTTCCTCTACAAAGTAAATCCACAGTCAGTTGTTTCTGAAAACAAAACAGCTGATACTAAAAAGTGGCCTTTGAAAATGAAGATTAAAATGTTCACTTACCCAGTTCAGAGAGCTTGTTCTGAAACTCATGTCTTTCTCTCTGTATCTGTGCAATCAGGTTGTTAAAACTGGTTGTTAACTGGTATTGCTCCTTTGTCAAATTCTTCCAAATGTTTTGTAACTGCTCTTTGTCTAGAATCACATTCTCATATTGACTTTTTAACTCATCTCTCTCTGTTGTTAAGTTGTTGTAACTGGTTTGTAACTGGTTTCTCTGTGCAGTGTACCAGACACTCAGCACTATGATGACAGCCAGCAGGAGAACACACAGCAGCCCCAGACACACTGCAGTCAGTCTGTAGCATCTGTCACTTCCTGAGAAGACAAGCAGAGAGACATTTTATTGCCGCATCTTGTGCGTCTTCTGATTAAATGACACAACCAAATGTGATTCATTTCTGAGACTGTAGATAATCACACGTTCACAAGCCTTAAACTCTCTCTGTCTCTCTCTCTCTCATGTACAAGCACACCCAATCACACACATTATGTATTCGTTCCATTCCTCACTTGACCACTTCATGTCAGAAACACTTAAATTTTCTTGTTGAACCGTGACGACATTAACGTAGGTAAGGTTTTCTCATTCTTTCAAGCTAACTTTCTTTCATGTAACTTATGCAGTCTCCTTATAGTTTTGTGTAAACTTCAGTCTTTGTCTGGTAACTACCCACTACTGTACTACTAACGGTAAATGAGTGGGACAAAAACCTGGCTGCCTTCATTCACCACTGTTTTATTAATTGTTTTATTAAAGCTTTATTATAAATGTTTTATTAATTCATTTACCTCTTGCATGTTGTTAAATATGTTGGTTAGAGCTAAAGTTGTCAGAGAATGGTAGAGAATTTAACAGAGAATAAACTGTTTCTTATTGTTTCTCTTTTTACTGCTTTTCAACCGGAGACAAAATGAAGTTCGGTATCAAATGTGGTATGTGAAAGTTTATCCAGTGAATAGAAACATACACTCGTCCTGTGTAAGAAGTACCTGTGTGTTGAGTTGCTGGGTTTCTTCTAGTGGAGGTGTCGTCTCTCTGTGTGTCGGTGTCTGTTGTTCTCACAGCATCTACACTCTCATAAATATTCACCATCATCTCCAATCTCTCTCCTCTGTCCAATTCACCTCTCTCAGTACTGTTTACATTATCATAAATACACACAGAGCTCTCCATTCTCTAACACACACTATTACACTGAACTAATGTTGTAGTTTCTGTATATCTTTGTCAGTTTGTGTCTGTATTTCTGTCTCTGTGTTGCATGCAACTGACTCCTTAAGAGGTGTGAAAACCTTAACCACAGGAAGCCCCTGGCCTCCATCACGTCACTCTGATAGAATATGTGTTCAAAGGTCAGCTCTTCTCCACAAACTGTTTTTTAAAGCACATAGTAGTGAGTTTAGTGTTGCAATTTAACTATGTGTTTACATGTATTTGTTTAGCATATGCGGTTGTGTATGCGTCGGTGTGTGTTCGTGTGTGCGCGCGTGTGTGCGTAAATTGTATTATCATTTCATGTTATTATTGTCTGTCCATGTTGTTTTGACTCTCATAAATACAAACTGACATCTTTGTTCTCCAATACACGATTATGCTGATTTATAACTATTGATATGACTCTCTGTTTTGTATTGAGTTGGTTTCTTATGTTTCTCTGTGGGACGTACTGCCTCTGAGCTGCTTTATATTCACTGGCAGAGAGGAAACCACAAAACCTAAAAAAAAAAAAAAACATATGAGAGACATTTAGCTGAGAATGAGGTCAAATGTGAACGTGTGTTTGAATTGAATGTCCAATGGAAACTGTCATTGTTATAAAGAGAGATACCTAAATTGCTTCTTGTTAAGTGTCTTTGACACTGTCACCAATTCCTTCTTCATCCTGTCTTTCACTGTCTCTCTCTTTCTCCCCTCCTGCTTTCTATCCACTTCTGTTTTTGTGTCACATGTTCCTAAGCCTGTGACCGGTGAGAAAAGTGTTAACCACAGGAAGTCCAGCCCAGTTTTCAGAATTCACTCTGACAGAATATGCCCTTAGCATTCACGGTTCTTTTCCACTAGCTGCTCATTAAAGCACTAAAGAGTTTCATGTTGCAATGTACATATGTGTGTTTGTGTGTACGTGTTTGTGTGTATGTTTGGAAATGTGTTTGTACTATAATTTCCTGTTCTTATTTTCAGATGAAACACACAATATTCACACAATAACACGCGATATTCATTCATTGTTTTTGTTTGTGACATTCTGCAGTAGCAAAAAAACGTATTAGCATCGGTCTAATTATTGTCTTTGATGTCACTTTGGATAAAAGCTGGTGTAAAATGAATAAATATAAATGTAAATGATATATAAACACATCAGCGTAGATTCTCAGGACTACATTACCCATAACCCCCTGTCATGTTCTTCACAGATACTCAAATAACATAAAAATCACCTAATTTGACATAAATGCTCAATTTAACTGCAATATGATTTCCTTATTAAGATCACAACATTCCTCAGAAACCCAAAACATGCTTATGACGTTATCCATTGTTCCAACTGCAAAGTAACGTGCTAAATGCAAAAATAAAACATTTGATTTTTTTTTAACCATTACCTTTTAGATCTCTGAAATGTCTGTGGTTTCCCATCTCTGGTGTGGAAATTCCTGTTAGACATACATAGCAACTGGCACATGGGCACATAGCATCTGGCCAGAGCACTGTCATTTCCTGTAACACATGAAAACTTGAACACACACTTGTACCCCCCCCCCCCCCCCCCATCTGTGTGTGTGTGTGTGTGTGTGTGTATTTTCTTTTGCACTGAGATCACCACACGCATACATGCCTAAACCCTAAACACACACTCAGCTAATTGTGACAACCCAAGTTCTCACTTTCCCCCTCTGGTGGGCATGTTGGTTTTCATTGTTCACTCACTGCCTTGTTTCCTTGGGTGCGCTCAGCTCATTATTCAGTCAGTGTGTTCACCTGTTTCTGTTCATCAAGCGCTGTTTTCTGTCAGTATAAATACCACTGCCTATTCCTTTCTTTCTTTGTGAAGTCTTCATTCAACCTGACCTTACCTTGGTGTATGTAAGTGCTACTACAAAGTCTGAACTATTTTGAATCCTGTCTTCTATCCTGCTTTGTTTCTGCTCTGTGCCTCTGTCTCATCAGTCTACCCCCTGTATCAGTAAAGCAGGTCAACTGCACATGTATCCAGTGATTCGACCAATTAAGATCAGAAGACTTCACTAAACCATGCATATGGCAAACCAGCCCAAGCCTGTGGAGGAACCCTACTATTCTTCTGCTGAACCTTAGAGGTATGACGGGTCTCCTTTTGAAGAGTTGAGATCTCCTCCTCCAATGCTCCGCATACTTTGCACAAAGAGGGATCCAGTCAGAATCAACCCAGGTGATCTCTTTTAAAAGGGTAAAACACTCACTGGGTTTGTCTTAGTGCCGAGAATACGGACACAGCTCTCACTGCAGTCATACAGGAACCGAATGGCTCGCAGCAGGGAGCCTGGCACCCCATACTCCCGCAGTACCCCCCCACATAAATTTCATAAATAAAATTGCATAAATTTCAAAATAATAGTCATACAGTAATTATGACAAGCAACCCTGACAGAAGGGGATGAAAATCTGAGGCGCCCCCAACCTCAATTTCCCAAGAATATGAGGCCAATTAAAGGGGCTCGTCCGGGAGTTGAACCCAGGATCTCTCGCACCCAAAGCGAGAATCATACCCCTAGACCAACGAGCCACGAAAAGCAGGCGTCCAAAGGTTGAAATTTCGGAAACCTTGGCGGAAGGGGACGAAAAGCTGAGGCGCCGCCAACCTCAATTTCCCGAGAAAGACAAGTTCCGGCCAATTAAAGGGGCTCGTCCGGGAGTTGAACCCGGGACCTCTCGCACCCTAAGCGAGAATCATACCCCTAGACCAACGAGCCACGAAAAACAGGCGTCCAAAGGTTGAAATTTCGGAAACCTTGGCGGAAGGGGACGAAAAGCTGAGGCGCCGCCAACCTCAATTTCCCGAGAAAGACAAGTTCAGGCCAATTAAAGGGGCTCGTCCGGGAGTTGAACCCGGGACCTCTCGCACCCTAAGCGAGAATCATACCCCTAGACCAACGAGCCACGAAAAGCAGGTGTCCAAAGGTTGAAACTTCGGAAACCTTGGCGGAAGGGGACGAAAAGCTGAGGCGCCGCCAACCTCAATTTCCCGAGAAAGACAAGTTCCGGCCAATTAAAGGGGCTCGTCCGGGAGTTGAACCCGGGACCTCTCGCACCCAAAGCGAGAATCATACCCCTAGACCAACAAGCCACGAAAAGCAGGCGTCCAAAGGTTGAAATTTCGGAAACCTTGGCGGAAGGGGACGAAAACCTGAGGCGCCGCCAACCTCAATTTCCCGAGAAAGACAAGTTCAGGCCAATTAAAGGGGCTCGTCCGGGAGTTGAACCCGGGACCTCTCGCACCCTAAGCGAGAATCATACCCCTAGACCAACGAGCCACGAAAAGCAGGTGTCCAAAGGTTGAAATTTCGGAAACCTTGGCGGAGGGGGACGAAAACCTGAGGCGCCGCCAACCTCAATTTCCCGAGAAAGACAAGTTCAGGCCAATTAAAGGGGCTCGTCCGGGAGTTGAACCCGGGACCTCTCGCACCCTAAGCGAGAATCATACCCCTAGACCAACGAGCCACGAAAAGCAGGTGTCCAAAGGTTGAAATTTCGGAAACCTTGGCGGAGGGGGACGAAAAGCTGAGGCGCCGCCAACCTCAATTTCCCGAGAAAGACAAGTTCAGGCCAATTAAAGGGGCTCGTCCGGGAGTTGAACCCGGGACCTCTCGCACCCTAAGCGAGAATCATACCCCTAGACCAACGAGCCACGAAAAGCAGGTGTCCAAAGGTTGAAACTTCGGAAACCTTGGCGGAAGGGGACGAAAACCTGAGGCGCCGCCAACCTCAATTTCCCGAGAAAGACAAGTTCGGGCCAATTAAAGGGGCTCGTCCGGGAGTTGAACCCGGGACCTCTCGCACCCAAAGCGAGAATCATACCCCTAGACCAACGAGCCACGAAAAGCAGGCGTCCAAAGGTTGAAATTTCGGAAACCTTGGCGGAAGGGGACGAAATGCTGAGGCGCCGCCAACCTCAATTTCCCGAGAAAGACAAGTTCAGGCCAATTAAAGGGGCTCGTCCGGGAGTTGAACCCGGGACCTCTCGCACCCTAAGCGAGAATCATACCCCTAGACCAACGAGCCACGAAAAGCAGGTGTCCAAAGGTTGAAATTTCGGAAACCTTGGCGGAGGGGGACGAAAAGCTGAGGCACCGCCAACCTCAATTTCCCGAGAAAGACAAGTTCAGGCCAATTAAAGGGGCTCGTCCGGGAGTTGAACCCGGGACCTCTCGCACCCTAAGCGAGAATCATACCCCTAGACCAACGAGCCACGAAAAGCAGGCGTCCAAAGGTTGAAATTTCGGAAACCTTGGCGGAAGGGGACGAAAACCTGAGGCGCCACCAACCTCAATTTCCCGAGAAAGACAAGCTCAGGCCAATTAAAGGGGCTCGTCCGGGAGTTGAACCCGGGACCTCTCGCACCCTAAGCGAGAATCATACCCCTAGACCAACGAGCCACGAAAAGCAGGTGTCCAAAGGTTGAAATTTCGGAAACCTTGGCGGAAGGGGATGAAAACCTGAGGTGCCACCAACCTCAATTTCCGAGAAAGACAAGTTCAGGCCAATTAAAGGGGCTCGTCCGGGATTTGAACCCGGGACCTCTCGCACCCAAAGCGAGAATCATACCCCTAGACCAACGAGCCACGAAAAGCAGGTGTCCAAAGGTTGAAATTTCGGAGACCTTGGCAGAAGCAGATGAAATTTTGAGGCGGTTTCCCACGAAAGGCAAGTTCATGGCATTTAAAGGGGCTCGTCCAGGATTTGAACCAGGGATTTAATTGGCCTGATCTTTGAAAGGAAAGATCAGGCCAATTAAAGGCCAAATAAAAATTTTGCAGTACACACCAGCTCACTTTGCTGACAGCTGCATCCCATGAAGCAACGCTGTGATTTCCAACTGTCAAAAAAATTTAAAAACATGGCAGACAGCGGCAGAACCAGCTTCAACTTCAACTGCAGCTCCGAATATAAATGTATCAGTTGCATTTTTTGGTGTAATAAGTCTTCATACGCTTTCTTATAGGGCTACTTTTGTTACATATTTGTGGTTGTCGTGTGTTGTTCGATTTTAACAGAACAGATAGCCCAACCGATAGCAAACGTGTAGTACACTACACGAAAGTTCTCATAATTGCGTACCATACTGTATACTAGTCTGTGGAGTAGTGCGCAGTACGCAGTGTACACTAGGCTAGTATGTAGTACGCAGTAGCTAGTATGCCATTTCAGACACAGCCTTAGCAGAGCCGTTGAGAGAGAGAGTTGCGACACTGACTGATCTCGCCGCTACGCGATCACGTGGTTCATGTACACATTCAATAGTTCCAAAACATACCACGCACTGTCAAGTTCTCTATAGGACAGACAGCAGCGTAAGCGACATCAAACGGTAAATATTAAAATATTAAACCATTTGTGTGTATTATTAACTGCCTTTACACTTACTGTCTATATGTTAATGTCAGTTTGGTATGTGGAGAGGCAGAGTGACAACTTAATCAGTTTATCATTATTTACATCATTTTTGTTTTTGGAGGGAAAGAGCTCGTACATGTTAACACACATTAAGTTAGCATACCTTACATAACGCAAGATCCTGGAGTAGTCGGATTTAATTATTTGGCGTGAATCGACCTCCCTTCACTTTCCTGAGGATTTCTAATATTAAACGGGTTTTGCCAGATACTAAGTATCAGTTATATTATTGGTTTCATAATATTTTTCTGCATTGAGCAGACACAAAAAGACACTACCCTACATCACTTACCTGCATTGTCAAAGATCAAACATTTGATGTTGGAATGTGTTACTGAGTGGGCATTCAGTCTGTTGATGTCCAGGTTTTTGATGAGACGAAAATGGCAACCCTAGCTCCACCACGCATCACTGATATTATCTTAAGACTTTCACATACAACATAAGAATGTATCATAACAAATAAATATCAGTGAATGCCATTAACTGCTCAAATTACATAAGCAAGTTTGGTCAATAGTGCAACACATACAAGGCAACCAACTACATTCAAGAAAACAATTGTAACACATGCTATGGCTTGGCTGATGAGACCACAACATAAAAAGGGAGACTGACAAATATTTAGGTTTTAAATAAATAATAGAATTTATTCATTTATCCTCCCTGTTAGCACCACAGCCTCTGCACTGCCACTGCAGCAGATTCACACAAGACTGCCTGGAAAACGCCTTCAGCTGTGTTAGACAGAGGAATCCTGTCCCAACTCCAGTTAAGTTCTGTTATGCACTGCGAGCGATTACTGTTGGACAGTTCCTGTCGACAGTGAAAACTGGAAGCTACCAGGAGGATGATGGCGACCATTTAGCAGACTTCATGGACACAAATGAAAGCTTCCATAGCCCTGGCCTTAGAGTGGAGGAGCTGATGGAGTCAAGAGCAGCACCTGAATTGACAAAAACAGACACCTGTGTTCTGTACCACCTCGCAGGCTACATTGTTAAAGTCATCAGCAACTCTACAGTTTGTCAGAAATGCCAGGTTGCAATTACAAAAAAACAGTGAGAATCCTGATGGAGAGCACAGTATTTTACTGCGAATGAAAGAGTTCAAGAGGGGTGCTCCTTACCAGCCATCAGATGAGGCCTTTGACCTTGTCTGTAAAGCAGAGCAGCTGTTTCGGGCGAGGACAAGAGCTTCCCTCATGGAGCTCCCCAATGCAGTGGCATTGCTGGAAAGAGAGGCCATGCTCCTGGACAGCAGGCTTCCCTCATGCCACGATCTGAAAAACAAAATTACCACCAGGTACATCAGGCTGAGGTTACGGATAGAGTCAAAGACTATCAGAGCTGCAAGGAGGGAAAAGTCAGTTGACCGTGGGTGTCTTGGAAGCAAGAGCCAAAGCAGAAAGACCACGAAGACCAAATCTCCTCCAGCACCTACAGCAATGACAACCAATCCACTACCAAGCACCTTGGTCGTTGCCATGGACGTACTTGCTCTGTCTATTCCTAGCTCACCTGCAGCTTCAAGCTACGCAGGGTCGGTGAGCCTAGTTGCTGAAACAGCCTCATCATCGCTCCACCAGCCTAAATAACCACCAGACAGCCTGGTCATTGCCCTCCCGGCCTCACCATCGCTTTGGTTAATGTGTGTTTTGTAGCTTTTATTAATAAGTGTTTGTATGTTATTTGAATAACTTTCCCATTTTTGTTTAAATGTTTTCTTTGATCATTAACTCTGTTAATAAAAAAATATTTTATGGATGGAAACACATCTCCTCTCTCATAGTATAATGAACCTGGGTGCCTTTTTGAGTTATCCATACCGGAAAGTAAATATCAGATAAGCCCTTCCGCTCTGTCACTCAATTCATATTAGACAGAGATAAAAAATAACATGGTATAGGCATCAAAGACCCAATAAGACCTACTTATTCACAGATTGCACCCCGACTGAACAAAATGCAATGATCAGGGTAGCCTCTCCCAGCCTGTCTGATGTTCACCACAAATTAATTGGCAAACAACAGATAGGCTATGTCCATAAAATGTATTTCATCAAGAACACATTCTCGTTTTTCCTCAGTTTGTCTAAAACCAACGAGCTAACTAGCTAATATCAGATTAGCCAAATTACATTAGCCACATTAATTCTCATCGGGTGTACTAACATGGTAGTGAAATGGAAACGTTAGCCTCGATAGCTGGCTGAGCTACCTTCGATCATAACTATTAATTAGGATACACATTAATAGCACGTACAAAAAAACCCCCAATATTTACTGAATTTATGGCAGACAATGCACTAAATATTAAAAAAAATCTCCTATTTTATCAACTTACCGCTGGAACCGCTTGGCAAGCAATGAAAATGCACGTGGTTCTATGCCGTGAATATCAATGTTTGGAACTATTCACTGTCCCCATGACCCGGAAATTGGTCGGAATTGTGGCCGCCATTTTTTACAATGGTCCCCTATGGGAGTGTCGCAACTCTCTCTCTCAACGGCTCTGAGCCTTAGTATAAATAAAAGAGAGGAAAATTTCCGGAAGTAACATGTTGGGGCAGTCGGGTTTTTAAATGTACAGCTGTGTCTGTTTACAGGTAGTCGTCATTAAACCGCGATTATAAAGCTCACGTGCAAAAATATGGCGCAATTTGATTATCTCATTAGTGCGTCCAAATTCTTGCGTACTTTCTGTCTACAATCCTTCAGTGCGCACTCCTGCAGTACATACTTCAATGCACCATTAGTGTGCACTGCAGTATGTAGCATGTGGTTTTGGACGCAGCTTTGAATTTCCCCCTTGCGCCACTCTCCAACTGTCATTTCGACTTTTCCACTCGCCGCTCACTAACTACCGTTCTGCCGCCAAACCTAGCTGAATTTGCCGTCTGCGTATATCCAAGGTAAGGACTACAATATTAAAACTGACAACTGGAATTTATTAGAGATACACTGTTTTCACAACATAATGTTAACCAAAACAGTAGTTTGACTTCTTGTCACGTTAGAATTACAGCTAGACATTAACTAGTTATCCCTCAGTTACCATTATTTTGGATGTCTGAATGTATTGTTTATTGTAGTTAATTAAATCTTCAATAACAAAGCTGTGTCTGGCTGAGATATCGCTCTGAATGGTTGGCATAGCGTTTTAGAGCTCGATGGAAGTCTGATGCATAAGTTAAGCTATGTTATATTCAAATATTGGCTAGCCAACTAACATTTTTTGGGGGACATTCTAAAACTAAAACGCTTAACGTGGCTTAATGTACCTAAACAATGATCAGTGATCACCAAATTTCTCTCACACATCTATTTTCATGAACACTTTCACATTACAAAATATCAAAACCAAAATCCAAAGAATTTGTTCGCTACCTTACGTTAAGCGTTTCCTCTCCATTGACGCCCATTGTAAGGAAAAAGCTTAACGTGGCTTAATGTACCTAAACAGCGATCAATGATCACCAAATTTCCTTCGGACGTGAACTCTTTCACATGTCAAGATATCAAAACCAAAATCCTAAGAATACACTCGTTATGTTACGTTAAGCATTTTCCTCTCCGCCCATTGTAATGTACCTAAACAACGATCAATGATCACCAAAGTTCTCTCACATATATCTTGTCATGAACGCTTTCACATGTCAAAATATCAAAACCAAAATCTAACGAACACACTCATTATGTTACGTTAAGGGTTCCTCTCCGTTGACGCCCATTGTAAGGAAAAAGCTTAACGTGGCATAATGTACCTAAACAACGATCAGTGATCACCAAAGTTCTCACATATATCTTGTCATGAACGCTTTCACACGTCAAAATATCAATGTGTCAGTTAGATGTGTGAAATTAATACATGGTGATCACTGATCGCTGTTTTGGGATATTAAGCCACCATAAGCTTTTTCCTTATAATTGGCTCAATGGAGAGGAAAACGCTTAACGTGAGATAACCCTTACTCCTACGATTTCGGTTTTGACTTTTTTGACAGGAGGAAGTCTTTCTGACAAGAGATGTCCGAAAGACATTTGATGATCATTAATCGCAGTTTTCGAGCATTAATCCACGTTAAGCATTTTAGAATGTCCTGTTTTCGGTCGCTTTACGTCACGTAAACGATATCATGTCACCGTGTGGTTCAGTCAACCTTGTCGGAGTGGGCGCTGATTATATTTCTATAGTTTCAAATGTGATTATTTATGTGTCGTTCCAAATGTCTTAATAAAAATTACAGTTAGTGTAGCATGATGCTCAATTTTCCTAGTACTCCCTTGATAATAGTTGTTAAGTTAATGGATTTCGTGCTATCTTCCGCCTGTTATCCTTAGCATGGTGAATTGGCACGTCATGGTAACTTAGACCTACACCATATAGCCCGTTTTTGCCTCAGTTAGAAGATTAACTTTTTTAAAAGTAATAAGCTTTTTCTGTCTTTTCAGAAAGTAACGGAGCGTTCTGAGAGAACAAAGAGACTAAATTACTAATGCTTAAATTCAGCACAAAGTAGTACATTGGAAAAAGGTGCTGACATGAGCGTTTTAAATTGAGTGCTTTGCTTATATGGATATTGCATTCTTTCAGTTACAAACACTGGTTTACACTAGACTGTGTAATTGATCAGTAAACCAGAGATGTTAAGGACATTGCCTTACAGATACAGTCCTAATTTGAAACTTACACAACCACATAGTTATGCTTCAAGGCCAATAAATCTGTCAAGCTCTGATGAGGAATCAGACGGTGCTGGGCATGATCATCCTAACCCTCCTGGAGGAAATCAAGGAGACGCAGAGGGTTCAGGGGAGGATGATCCAATCACTCCTCATAGAACGTGATGCAACCACCGTTTCAGCACTACCTGTGGGTACTGTTTTCCCCCTTAGGACAGTCACAGATGTTGAGGCAATGGAGCGGAAATTGGCAAACCCCACCCTCCACAAAGAAGTGGTAAGTATGTGCTAATATTACTATTTAGTAGATTCATCAAATGGTCATAGAGCACCATTCACTTGGACTGAGTTCAATAAATAAATGTCAGGTATATCGATAGCGATGTCGCAAGTGCTGGCTGCCTGCTGCTATCATGCTGCTAGTCAAATTGTTAGTTAACCTCCTGAGTATAAACAACTTCATCAAAATGGTAGCGTCTGGAGTTCTTACGAAAATGTTCTGAAATTAAAATATTTCCAGTGCACGACTTCTTATGTTAAGCTGGTCTTTCTGAAATAAGACACAAAGTTAAGAATTTTCTAACAAGCCTTAAAGTGTTTCTGTGTTGTCTCCCCCTTTAATGATAACCTTGTTTTTCCTTAGGTTGCTGCGGTGGCAGATAATGGAGGGAGTACTGTGGATGAAGCCACAAGGAGAATGATGGCCTTCCTTATGGACCAGCCCTTATCAGGAGAGTACAATTTTGTTGGGCGCCATGGAAAGTGAGAATTCCGGGGACTCAAACTGTCTGAGGTCTTGTTCGGTATGTTTACCTGCCATCGGATTATTTGTAACATACTCATGTCCGAACAGAGGTTGTTTGGTAGAATTGAGTTGTTCTTCATAAATCAGTGGAATCAGATCAATTTGGTATTGCATTCAAACAAGCGTTCACCTAGACAGTTGTCCATACTTGGGCAGAGAACACCCTGAGTCATGATAATATGGGCCAGTTAAACTGCAAATTTCAGTTATATGTTACATTTAATCTAGGCACATCACCTACAGCACCTAATATACATTGATCTCCAAAATCATACCATAAGAATGCCATACATGGTGGCTTATTGCCCTTAAATATTGCGTTGTCCCTCCATGGTGTAATATGCTCTGGTCTCTTTGTCATTAACTTGTGTCTGCTTGTTCAGTTAATAAACCCTTGCAACAAAAAAGTTGCAATCTCCACTTTTGTCAGAAAAAAAAATGGTAGGAATCAGAAGTTAAGAAAACTGTTTGTGTATGACAGAATAGTGCATTCGATACCCTTGTGGTTTTGTGTTGCTTTAAAATGTAAAATCACCTTGCACGTTAAGCTATATATGGTCTGACAATGAAAAAAAAAAATCTGTTGCCTAAAAAAAAAATGTCAAAATGGAGATAACTGCTTCTTTGTGGCAAAAAAGTATGTCTCAACACTGAAAACAAAAGCATAGCTGTTAAATAAACTAAAATCTATAATAGTATGTGCAGTCACGTTCATCTTCACAGGCATGGTTGGCTGGGAAATGAATTAAAATGAGATAGCCTAGACTGATTACAACTACTAATACTAAGAGTCACAAAATGATCAAATTATCGTGCATTACGGAACTTTTGGCGTTATTGATCGTACATCTTGCAGAGAACAAAATTATTGTACAAATACAATAATTATCATACATCTGGCAATGTTGATCACAGAGGTCACCTTTAAGTTACAGTGATTACACACACACACTGTGAAGTGAGCAGCGAATTTGTCCTCTCATTTAACCCATCCGATACACCAGTAGTGAACACACACACCAGACACAGGAGCAGTGGGCAGCCTTCCTTGGTGAGCGCCCAGCATTAGGGTTAAGTGCCTTGCTCAAGGGCACACATGGATGTTGGGCCTGGGAATCAAACTGGCGACCCTCCAGTCACAAGCCCAGTTCTCTACCCTTTAGACCACAAATTCCACACCAGTAACATACTGTGCATGTTAATATCATTTGTATTAAACAGCACAGTAGCACGGTTTATCATTCGACTAGCGGGTCAGCAGAAATATTTTAGTAAACAGGGAGACATCACCTCCCACTCCCTCCCTAAACAAATAAGTCAATAATGAATTTTGTTGTTGTTGTTGTTTGTTTTGTTTTAATTAATGCGAATCACAAAATCCAGTCACTTCCTATTCCCATTAAACATAGAATGAGGGGAGAAAATGGATTTTATCCAGTCACATATCACAGTGCGTGCATCGTCTTCAGTCAGATTATTTCTCCTTCAGAGCAGGTACCTAGTAAGACTTTGCTTTATATTGCTTAGTAGCCGCGATTTCTGGGTTCTCTCTTGTCTCTGTTGCGTGTAATTGTCCGAGTAGCCGCGATTTCTGTTTGCCCTGTATACTCTGCTGTCGTTTCCGTATATAATTTACTTCGTGCGCGATTCTTTCAGCGTTTGCTTTACCTTAGGTTCTCCGTCTGTTTAGAACTGTGTTCGCTGTCTGGTAGCGTTGTTAGCTCACTTTACTAGGGAGTTTGTATTGAATTCCTGTCGCATCAGCTGCCGAGTTGCTGATTTGCATTTGTTTGTTACTCTCGGTCTCAGTCAATTTACGCTTTGCTCTGAGGGGGCGGGGCTGTAGCCAGCCCACATAATACCGATACCCTCACACTTGCTGTTAGTGCGTGCATCGTCTTCAGTCAGATTATTTCTCCTTCAGAGCAGGTACCTAGTAAGACTTTGCTTTATATTGCTTAGTAGCCGCGATTTCTGGGTTCTCTCTTGTCTCTGTTGCGTGTAATTGTCCGAGTAGCCGCGATTTCTGTTTGCCCTGTATACTCTGCTGTCGTTTCCGTATATAATTTACTTCGTGCGCGATTCTTTCAGCGTTTGCTTTACCTTAGGTTCTCCGTCTGTTTAGAACTGTGTTCGCTGTCTGGTAGCGTTGTTAGCTCACTTTACTAGGGAGTTTGTATTGAATTCCTGTCGCATCAGCTGCCGAGTTGCTGATTTGCATTTGTTTGTTACTCTCGGTCTCAGTCAATTTACGCTTTGCTCTGAGGGGGCGGGGCTGTAGCCAGCCCTTAAGCCGCGAACGCGGTAGTCACAAGACTCTTTAGTAATAGTGCTTCCGCTAAGCGGCAGCTGTAGCGGTCTCGTCTCCCTTGTCTCTTCGGACGAAGACTCGGTCGGACTAAGACAAGGGAGTCTACCTGCGGGAGTCCACCGAGGAAGGACATCGAGGAAGCCGAGACAACTGCTGCCTGTCTGCCGTACACTAAGCGATTTATTTTCATCTTGATTTATTTTATTCTCACTTGCTTATCTGTGTAATTGTGTCTCTTCCATACCTTCTAAAAAACCTTGTCCCCCTCACACTAATCATGTGTCATCTCCCTATTCCTGTTCAAGTTTCCTCTTACAATCTCCGCAGGTGGCGTCCAAAGCATCCTCGCGGACGCAACCTGTCTAACCTCATCCATCCACCACGCTCTGCTAACACTGCTACTGGCATTTCAGGTGGTCTCTGGAACTGCCAATCGGCGGTACAGAAGGCCGACTTCATCTCCGCCCAAGCCTCCTTGATGTCCCTGCACTTTCTGGCCCTCACCGAGACGTGGATCACACCGGAGAACACGGCCACTCCCGCTGCCCTCTCCACGGCCTTTTCCTTCTCCCACACTCCCAGACCCTCGGGAAGGGGTGGGGGAACTGGCTTCCTGATCTCCCCCTCGTGGAGATTCCAAGCAACATCTCTCCCTTCTATCTCCCCAACATCGTTTGAATTCCATGCTGTTTCCGTTTATTCCCCTTATAAACTACATATGACTGTTCTCTACCGCCCCCCAGGCCCTCTGCAGTCATTCCTAGATGAACTGGACATCCTCCTCAGCGCCTTCCCTGAAGATGGCACTCCCATCCTGCTGCTAGGAGACTTCAACCTTCCGAATTCTACTCAGTCTGACAGCCTACTCTCCCTCCTTCAGTCCTTTGATTTTACCCTCGTGGAGTCCACTGCAACACACAAGGGCGGTAATCAACTGGACCTGGTCTTCACAAGAGGCTGCCTAGTTCCTGATCTCACGGTCACACCGCTCCAAACCTCAGATCACTTCTTCATGTCCTTCTCTCTCTCGATCTCTCCCTCTCTGAAATCCTCAGCACCCAAGCTACCAGTCGCAGCTAGACGTAACCTTCGCACTCTCTCCTCTAGTGCCTTCTCTTCTATGGTCTGCTCCTCTCTCCCACCTGTAGAAGCCTTCTCACTTCTCCCCGTGGAAAAGAAGTCCTCTACGGTCCTCTCTGCGCTGGCCTCCACCCTGGACACCCTCTGCCCCCCAGTCACCAAACCGGCTCGCCTCTCCGCCCCCAGTCCCTGGTTGACTGATAGTATCCGTGCCGACAGAACCAAACTTCGCGTGGCTGAACGGAGATGGCGGAAATCGAGATCCTCCAACGACCTGTCCCACTACCACTCTCTTCTTTCTTCTTTCTCCTCTACCCTGTCCGCTGCCAAATCTGCCTTTTTCCACTCTAGGATCAACTCTGCCTCCTCCAACACCCGCAAACTCTTCTCCACCTTCTCCTCCCTCCTTTCTCCTCCTCCTCCTCCTCCTCCCTCATCCCTATCTGCTGATGACTTTGTCTCCTTCTTCGAGAAGAAGATCAATGACATCTGCGACTCCTTCCCCCCTCCCCCTCCCACCTCGGATCCTGCACCCTCCCCCCCTGCTATCTTCTCCTCCTTCTCCCCTCTATCTGACGCTGAAGCTCTCTTACTTATCAAATCCCATCGTCCTACTACCTGTCCTCTTGATCCCATCCCCTCCCCTCTCTTTCAGGCCATCTCGGACGACATTCTGCCCTTCATCTCGTCCTTGATCAACAGCTCCCTATCTACTGGTACGGTTCCTTCTGCCCTGAAGAGAGCACGGGTCAAGCCACTACTCAAGAAGCCCAGCCAAGACCCTGCGGATGTCAGTAGCTACTGCCCAGTCTCTCACCTACCGTTTCTCTCCAAAACCTTGGAACGTGCTGTATATAACCAACTCTCACCATATCTTCTGCAGCACAATCTCCTGGATCAAAATCAATCCGGATTCAAAGCCGGCCACTCCACCGAGACGGCCCTTCTTGCTGTCACGGAGGAGCTCCACTTGGCCAGAGCGAAGTCTCTCAGCTCTGTCCTCATACTCCTAGACCTCTCCGCAGCATTCGACACGGTCAACCACCAGATCCTCCTCTCATCCCTTGCTGGGCTGGGCTTCGCGGGTTCTGCACTCGCATGGTTCAAGTCCTATCTGTCTGACCGCTCCTACCAGGTCTCTTGGAGGGAATCGGTCTCCTCCACCCGCACTCTACACACAGGTGTCCCACAAGGGTCAGTACTTGGTCCACTCCTCTTCTCCCTCTACACCAGATCACTTGGCCAGGTTATCTCCACCCATGGCCTCTCTTACCACTGCTACGCTGATGACACACAGCTGTTCTTCTCCTTCCCCCCCTCTGACTCCCAGGTTCAACCTCGCATCGCAGCCTGCCTAGCTGACATTGCCTCCTGGATGTCTGCTAACCATCTCAAACTTAACCCGGAGAAAACAGAGCTCCTGTTTTTTCCTGCTAAGAACTCCCCAGCGATCGACAATACAATCACCATCGAGGGATCTGCGGTGTTTCCCACCTCAGCAGCCAAAAACCTTGGCGTCACCCTCGACAACCAGCTGACATACTCCGGGCACATCGCAGCAGTCACACGATCCTGCAGATTCGCCCTATACAACATCAGGAGAATCCGCCCTTTCCTCACGCAACAGGCAACCCAGCTCCTAGTCCAAGCGCTTGTCATCTCCCGCCTGGACTACTGCAACGTTCTACTGGCTGGCTTGCCGGCCTGCGCCATCAGGCCGCTCCAGCTCGTGCAGAACGCCGCTGCACGCCTAGTATTCAACCTCCCTAAGCACTCTCATGTCACTCCGCTGCTTACTGCACTCCACTGGCTTCCGGTAGCAGCCCGCATCCAGTTCAAGACACTGGTGCTGGCCTACCAGGCCACAAGAGGCTCTGCCCCATCATACCTTCAGTCTCTCATAACGCCTTACACCCCAACTAGGACCCTCCGCTCCACGTCCTCCGGACAACTGACGGTCCCCTCACTCCGGGAACCCGGCAGCCGCTCCTCCCGACCACGCCTCTTCTCTGCCATTGCCCCGAGGTGGTGGAACGACCTCCCCCATGCAGTCAAGACTGCAGAGTCTCTTACCATCTTCCGCAGGAAACTGAAAACCCACCTCTTTAGAACACACCTGTCCCCCAATGCCTAACCTCCCTTCCCCCAATGCCTAACCTCCCTTCCCTAGAGGAAAAAAAAAAAAAAAAAAAAAAAAAATTACCTTTGTCTTGTATTTCTGTTTGTAAAAGTATCCCAGGGGCGCAATGCGAAAGGGCAATTTGACGCTCAGTCTTATTATGATCTCTGTTGAAGGTATTAGAAATCCGACTGATGCACCAATTGTAAGTCGCTTTGGAAAAAAGCGTCTGCCAAATAACTAAATTGTAAATTGTAAATTGTCCTCCACATGCATGCATCTGCTGGGGCTAATCACCCCTGAATCAAACTGAAACTGAACAATTTTATTTTTGCCGTGAAACAGCATCATACAGATCTATGTCAGCTCCATTAGTATCGGGCCAGATACTGTATTACATCTGTCTGCCGCATAACAGCTCAACTGCGCCAAACAACGGCAGTGACACTTCAAACCATAATCGAGCCAAGTAAAACGCAGTGTAATCAGACCGACTACAGCATGTCAGACTCGACCTATTCAAAAGACACACAGCGCTTCAGCCGACCTGGGCCTCAGCCGATAGTGCCGAAATCGGGCCGACTGTGCTCGCTGTCTGGGCAGCTCGATTGCACAATGGAGGTAATTTTACTTCGCTTTTTAACAGGAATGGGAAAGTAGACCACAATTGTTAAGTTATGCAGCTCTGCAGTATTCTAAATGAAGATTGTAACTGCGTTAAGCAATGCCTGCAATAGCACATTGACTGTTTTCATATCTCTAGCCTCCTTAGAGCGCACTGAATTCCTGGGTCAGAACCATGGTGGTAAGTGTTCCTTTGAAGCTCAACGTGCTATTTTAGGCAAACAGGAATTTTTATAGGAGTGTATTTGCTAGTATTTGTTTAACTGATGCTCTTTTCAGAACATTTATTCATTTGGCTAATTCTCCCATCTAGGTGGCACACCTTGTGAAAGTCGGGTTCATCTTAAGTTAGTTCCTGTGTTTTCCAGGTCCTTGGCATGCCAACTTATGATTTTCTCCAAACTTCACTACGAAAGAGGGTGTTTTGGTATGTTCTGGTATGTTCTCCAGAAGAAACAAAACTGTGATCTTAATTCCATGATTTTGTGTAGATTAGTCTAAGGATTGTTTTTGTGAGGTGTGCTTCATTGCCATTAATGACAGGTTCAGATGGGAACCCATGGAACATTACAAACAGCAGGGGCAGGAGGAGACAGCCAGACTCCTTAGACCTTGCTGCTGTGCTCGAAACTAATGACCCTTTGTTTCTGGATTTTGTCAGACGCTACCTCCTGTATGTGGTAACTCGTAAATCTAACCATGGCTGATCAATAGGTGCTTCATCTCTAGCAGTAAATGGTGGTATGTAAGAGGTTCTCTGTGTTGGAAAAGGCCTTAATTATTCTTAAACATTTTCCTGGTAAGTGGCTGCATGACACGAGTGTTTTACTGACCTTGCTGGTTGTAGGTGGGATCCAAAGCAGCGCATGACTCCAGATGAGGCCATGCGGCACAGCTGGATGCTGGAGGGCCGGCCCAAGGCCCGAGCCACAAGAAAACTGAAAGGAAATCGTAGCAGCACTGGTAATTACACTGAAGACACTCAACTCAAACCTACTAACAACATGACATGTAACTAGAGCATTCCATAATGATGGGGAGAGTACTTTGGGTCTAACGTTGTAGATAGGTTTATCTACTATTGTCAGTTTGAAATATGTCTGTTGATTTGGTTATGTATGTTTGTTGATTATCTTATCTCTTTGTGATGCAGTTGAGAGGGCTTTGTCCATTGGCATTGACATGCCTACAACAGTGAAGTCTGAAAAGAGAAAGCCAACACCAGCAGCATTGTTGTGTCCAGTTGGAGCAAAGAGGCTGAAGGTGACCGAGTTGCCAGAGCCACTTAAAAGGCACTAAAATGGCAGGGAATGGAAACAACATTGTCATCAAAAAGCCTTCCAAGGGTGCCACTGCTGCAGACTTCTCTTACCCCTGACAGCTCCAGACCAGAAGGTCTAACAAAGACCAGGTGACTTTGGGGTGCATGTTAACGGTTTATATACTCGTTTCTATATGAAACGCTAAAGAGCTGTGTTTAGAGAAATTCACAGTTCTCTCACAGCATTTGTGCTCTACCTTGGTCTTTGAAGGAGTGTGTCCTGCATTGACAAGTGGGTTCTTTGGAATTAGGTGCATGCGCTGATCAACCATTCAGTACATGCATATAGGACAGAGGACATGGATAAATTTACTGAATTAGTACCCCTAGTAGATGCAATTAGTAAGTAACATGTGGCAGAGTGAAGCCGAACAGGGGTTCGGGTTGCCCAAAACGCACCAAAAATAAACAAAAAATGGCTCCGCCGCAAATAGCACATAAGTGCAAGGTGTTTTATTTACAGTGCAACAAAAAATAAAAACAGTCCCAACCAAAGTGAAGAAAAGTGGAAAAAAAATGTCCAAAATGGTAAATATGTACAGGGAAAAAATGTGTATATATATATATATATATATATGCTCTAATCTGCTCCTTGTTGAAGGCCTGCAGGGACTGACATCTGTTAGGGAAGCAGTTGTGTGTGCTTATCAACCAGTAAGTCACTCACACTGTCTGACAGAGATAAAAACCCTGCATGTCTGGATGTGGGGATCAGGTTAGAGCAAGATGAGGTTTTGTTGGAGCTGGGCAGCTTCGATCTCTTGAACAAAAACACTGGACCTCAGAATATTGTGACTGTAGTACAGTAATACTCTGACCCACCACATATGTGATATATGAAACGTTTAAGTGTCAACATTGCACCCCACTGTTCTTCTGCCCTCTGTTTCCTCACTATCTGCTCTTTACAGACTTATTTTGTTTTTCTTATGACAAAAAGAACAAAATAAAAGTGTTTTTGCTGCTTTTTAAATTCATATTTTAACGTAACCATTGTGCATCTAATGGCACAGTAAGATGCACAAAGCACATAAGTAAGATTTGTGTTACTTCCTGGTTTCCTTAGTTCTGGCTAGTTTAATCATTAGTCCCAACTGTTTCTTGTAGAGTTCTGTATAAATACTCCTAGTTTTAACCTTTGTTCTCTGTGTGAAATTGTGTTGTGTGATGTTTTGGGTCAAGTCAACCTGTTGTGAAGCCTGAATCCTTGATCCTGTATGTTCTTTGAAGTCTTTTGTTCCATGTTCTGTTTAAATAAAAGCGTGACTAACCTGCGCTTGTATCCAGTCTCTTCTACAGATCATGAGATCCATAAATCTGTCCGCTATGACAAGGCAGTTTGCCGTCCTGCTTTTGTGGTCATTAATGACATCTACCTGACTCAAGGGATCCACACTAAACTGATTATCAGTTACTGTGTGTTTAAATGCTGTAGTCTTCTGATTAAAGACAGTTTGAGCACATAAATGGAGCAAGGTTGTCAAATGGTGAAACGAGTCTGGGTTTGTCTGACTTCTTTTTGTTTGTTTGTTTGTTTAATTCTTTTTTTTTTTCCCCCCTCAGAGGTATTGTAGGTGCCCCTCCCCCTTGCAGTCAGTGTGTGCATGAGCTGAAGAGGAGGAACAAGTCAACTATTCGTTTATACTTAAATGCATTACATAAAGATTAATAGGAATGTATGGGTATCGTAATAACTGCTTGAGGTGATTTACATTTCTAAAGTGTGTTCATTTTGAATGTATGGAATAAAATATGTAATCTACTTTATGAACTGTAAAATATGTTCATGACCCGTGTCACAGATCTTAATTGATTCCCTCTTGCCAGAAGAAAGCCTGTATGAAGAACCTGTGGTTAGGGAAAACTGAAGTTAAGGTGTAATTGTTCTGGTCATTCGTCAGTCTTTATTTTAATTAACATGTCCACAATTTGTAAGTTACGTAGTGTATTCAGCTGCTGTGAATTCGCAACTGTCTTTTTCCTTTAAACTCATTCATGTACGATTTTTCCTAATCAGGATTTTTTTTTTCTCCCTGTTGTTTTTACTCTTCTTTAAGGATGATACATTTCATGTATTTGTCTAAAGCAGTCTGGTTTTCACAACAATTTCCAACATTTCACCGAAAACAATCTTCCATTTGACGCATCGTCTTATATAAGGTAATGGCTTGTAACACCATGTACGAGAACTATAACGTTAACAATAAATATATCGTTTTAAAAATCGTTATAGCTTAAGTGGATGGCAGAGTCCCCACTACAACTGTAACAACAACGACAACGGCGAACGATATAGCTGGGATCACTTTCAGAGCGATTTTATGAACGATGAGAGTTATCCCAGAAAATACACTTTGTGTTCGAGTTTATTTAATCTTCTTACAACAATTCAAGTGGTTAACTTGTCTAATTGTCAGTTACGTTGATAGCTTTTCTGAAAGCGTTTTTTTGGTATGCTATCGTCATCCATCCTTGGCGTAAGCTAAGCGTTTGTATTGCTCTCTGTGGTCGTTAGTTTCGGATAACTCGCATACATCACATACACCTAAAGCGTTAGGTATTTAAATTTTGAAACGATACCTTGGTTGTTATTAGTAGCCTAGAGGATTAATGTCGTCGGAGTATGCTGACCTAAAAACCGTTGAAATTTAAAAATTCAAATAAAACCTGTTTACACTACAGAACGTTATCGATCTTCAGTATGGATGCTCACGTCGTTATCTTTAAGGTTATCGTTCTTGGTAAGGAGGACCCTTCACACTTCAGTAGGGCTAATTCGGAGTGACTAGCCTGAATGATAAGTATGACTCACCAGAGTTCCTCTATAAGAAGGGGGAATTTAAAAAAAAAAAAAATACACTGAGGAAAATCATTGTTTGGGGGGTAATAATTACCACTCGTTTATTACAAGAACTTCTTTATCTTAAGTCACGAGAGAATTCTGGAGAACACAATTGTGTAAACCTTTGTTCCCACCAAACATGTAATTTAGTTCCCAGCACAACGGAGGACAGTTTGATCACAGCCGTTGCGGGTTGAAATTTGACTTAGCATCACCGTAAAAGTCACACCACACAAATGGCTTATAATTAATTTGTTTCGTTAGTTTATTTTGTTACCAAACTTGTCATTGTAATTGTTCATTTCTTTCCTTAATCGAGCAATTTCTCAGCTTCACATTTAAAAGATTTCACTTAGAGTTAACTTAAACCCTATTTGTGGTCAGTCTGCATATATCGGTCTGCACGTTTGTTTGCCTTTCAGCCCCTACAAGTGTGCATGACTAAGTATTCCGAAGGAACTTGTACCCGCCTATTTCATCAACGTCAGAGCGTCCACAATGTTCCATAGAGTTGTTGGTATGGCGGCTTGAGTGAATTTTGACGTTCTCGCCGCTCCCACTGTGAACGTACAGTAAGAGCATTGGCTCTCTCTCGCACGCCCGCTCTCTAGCTGTGAGGTGGGCTCCTCCATTAGCTTACTTTATTTTAAGCTAAAAATTATGCTCACTTTCTTTTTTTTTTATGGTAATTGATTTCTAACTGGTCTCGCTCTCTAGTTAGATTGTTGAAGCTGATTTGTAACTGGTCTTTCTCCTCAGTTAAATTGCTGTAACTGATTTGTAACTGGTCTTTCTGCCTTTTCAGATTCTTGAAAATACTTTGTAAGTGGTTTCTCTGTATGCCCAGGTTACTGTATCTGGTTTGTAACTGGTCTCCCTCTGCGGTGTGCCGGACACACAGCACCATGATGACAGCCAGCAGGAGAACACACAGCAGCCCCAGACACACTGCAGTCAATCTGTAGCATCTGTCACTTCCTTAAAGCAAGATCAGCAAGAGAGCTACTGAATTCAGGTTAAACTCTCTCTCTCTCTCTCTCTCTCTCTCTCTCTCTCTCTCTCTCTATCTATATGTCTGTTTCTCTGTCTATCTATCTATCTATCTATCTATCTATCTATCTATCTATCTATCTATCTATGTTTTCATTTCTCTGCGTATCTCTGTACTTTTACTTTGTTGAATAGGTTTGTCCCAGTACCTCTATGTTGAGTTGTTGGGTTTCTCTTATAGGAGATGTCCTTAGTCTCTGTGCTGAGGTCTGGAGTTCTTGTAGAGGCTGCATTGTCATAAATATGTACTGTAGTCTCCTCTCTCTCACCTCTGTCCAGCTCACTTTTCTCAATCCTGTTTACCTGACTATAAACACTTTCACACATAGCTTTTCTGTAACATGCGCTGTTATACTGATTTAATGCTGAATTCTCTATGTGTCTTGTGATAATCTCTGTGTCTCTGTCTCTGGACGTTACTGACACCTATTTGATAGTGACAGGAAACTGTCGCCACCAGAAGTCATGTGGAGAACGTGTGGTAAGACTGTGAGATTATAAATGGTAAATGTGTTTGGGGGTTTTTTGGACCAGCCAGTAATATAATATGAATGACCTACAGATCTTTGACTCTCTCTTTCTGTCTGAAACCAGCACTGTGTGACCCATGAAGGTCCATAAAGTCTCCACTGGTATCAGTGTCCTCACACAACTCCATTCTCCTCTGTCCAGTGTTACTTATGCTGCACTAATGTGTGTGTCTGACATGGTTTCAAATACTCTGAGTCTGTTCTCAGGGTGTGTTTCACAGTTTCAGAGCTGTGGTGAACTGATGGGGGGGTATTGCTGTGTTTAGCAGAGGGGGGAGGAGCAAATAAGCGTGAAAGGTTTGCACATAAGAGCTGCACACTAGAACATGACTTTCCTACAGCTCATTTAAAACAATAAGATCAATCTATGTATGTATCTCGAGAAACTCATATTTCTGACAGAGTTAGTCCAAATATGTTGAGATTCTTGGTTTCATTCAGTGGATGTGTCTTCTTTATCTGTACTGGGGTCTGTGTCACGTTTGTTGAAAGAGGCTGGAGGCAAATGGAGATCAGTGAACGTTTATTTTCATCAAATATAACAAAACGCTTTCAAAAACTCACAGAATGCAGGTTCAGGAACATGGCAGACAAAGAAATCAATGTGACATGGACAAATTCCCAGCAACGCCAGAACAAACTGACAGGGAAAACTAGGGCTAGGTTTCTGCACAGTGAAACACCCTGTGAAATTCGCACTGCAGAATTTGGCAATGGGGGCTTGGTTGTGAAAACAGCGAGCAAGTCGCCTAGCTGAAAAGTTCGAGTGCTTAAATGATGATCTACAGCGGTCTACTTGCCCCGACCACAGCTGTTGAGAGAGGTTTTTTTTTTTTTGGTAGCGCTCTGGTCCCATATCTTAATGTCACTTCTGCGAATTTGCACCCGATTTCGCAAAATCAATGCGAATTTCAATGAGAGCGAAGCAAAGTTCACTGCAGGCAGAAGCATATGTTAAAGAGTATTTAAACCAATTAGAACAAGGCAAAGTAACTGAAAACAGGTGTTAACATTCATGACCTAAAGGACTAAACAGGGCCGAACCAAAACTGACCAAAAGAGCAGGGAAAGAAGAGAAACAGGGAAACAGAACCCAGACTTGACACCAGGGGGAGTCAGTGAGACGAACCAACAAAGAGGGTACAGCGAGGAGACAGAGGGACCAGGGACAGTCTGCGGCTCTTACATCAGTTTCAGTTTTAAATTTCCAGCATCATTTCCACTCGCTGTCCTCTATCCAGTTTATCTCTCACAACACTGTCTACATTATGATACATACACACAGACATCTCCACTGTCTAACACACATTATTAGACCAGGTCCATACTATAGGCTCTACATGTCTGACATTGCTCTGTGAATGTGAACTTCTGTTTTTGTATTGCATGCGTCAGACTCTTTAAGAGGTGAGAAAAGCGTTAACCACAGAAAGGCCCAGTGGCCCATCATGTCACTCTGAGAGAATATGCACTGTGTTCAGAGGTCAGTCCTTTCCCACAAGCTGCTGTTTAAAGCACTGAGCTCAGTTTAAGGTGTCATTATAAGTGTGTGTGTGTGTGTCAGAATGCCTTATTTTCAGCTTTAAACACACAAATGAAATTCCTGGTTCCTTTCTGACATTCTACAGCAGCAAGAAATTATAAGTACCAGCACAAGGCTCAGATTGATCTGAAAAACATGAGCGTAGACTCTCAAAACTACATTACCCACAGGCCCACTCTCATGTAATCTGTAGACCTTTAAATAAGAAAATCAGGACCACATCGAGTCTAACTTGACCAAAGAGCCTATTTAATTGTATTTCAACATAAGGATGAAAACATTACTCAAAAACCTGAAGCATATACTTATGATGACATTAAGCATTGTTCCAACGCTTCAAAGAGTCATTTCCAAGAAGAAAATATTACTTAATTCCCTCTTTATCAACCTACACTCCAACCCCTTCCACCGCAGTCAGCGTTAAATTGAGTGATCAGAGCTGAACTGTCTACCCATTTCCCCCACTGTATCTCTGTCATTCACACCAGTCCATGCACCCACTGTCCTTAATGTGAGTCAGAGTAAATATACAAAGTCTTTAGCTAAGCGGACTGCAGTCAGTCTTTGCTGTTTGATGACAGAAATGCCTCTCGTGTCTGATCTTTGATCTCTCTCTCTTTCTCTCTCTCTCTGTGTCTCTCTTACTCTAATTCTCTCTCTCTCTCTCTCTCTCTCTCTCTCTCTCTCTGTTTCTCTCTGTTTCCTTTTGTCTCTATCTATCTATATATCTGCCTGTCTGTCTGCTTATCTATTTCTTTATGGTTAATAATGATAAAAGTATAAACGCTGCTCACATAAAACACATCATCCAACACCAAGTCCACATCTACATAAACAAACAAAATGCATACATGTACAGAAGATATAATGATCAGTGAACAATTCTCTTCTCACAGACCCAACTGAAGGTAGTAGAACATGACACATCTCTCCAACTGTTCAGTCTGTTACTTTTCTGATAACTAGTAGTGCAGTCCCCATGGTCATTGGTACCACCAGCATTGGGCTTCCCTTCATCCCAGTACCTGAAATAACACAGAGAGTTGGTCTGTTCAATGTATTTTTCATGATTTATATCTCCAATTAATGTATTTACATATTTCTCAAATTCAGTGATCTCTTACCCAGTGCTCAGTTCTGTACCATCCACCCATTTCCACACCCCCTCTGTGTCTCCGTCAGTCAGACCAATCCAAACAGTGCTTTTCACCAGACTTGAAAGAAAGTCCTGAAACAAAATGAGAGAGCAGTGACGCGTATCATTAGTGAAACTTATGATTTTCCCCATAAACCCTAAACACTCTCCATTCAGGCTATAGCATCTGACCAGGCCACTGTCTCTTCCTGTCACCCATGTCAGACTGAATACACTTGTATGTACACAGACACACAGACATAGACACACGCTCACCAAGCTCACACTGAAATCTCTATTTGCAAGTCTTGTTGCTCCTGCTCTTAGAATTTACACTGCTGAAAAACTGACTCCACTGAGCATTTCAGAATACTCTCTCTCTCTCTCTCTCTCTCTCTCTCTCTCTCACTCTCACTCTCTCTCTCTCTCTCTCTCACTCTCTCACTCTCTCTTTCTCTCTCTCTCTCTCCCCCCCTCTCTCCCACCTGCTCCTCTTTGCTGTTTATGGTCACTAGATCAGCTCCTTGCTTTGTGCAGTACTGTCTGCTCTCACTCCAGCTCTTCTCTTCAGTAGAGATGTAGTGCACACTGTGACTGAAATATCTCCACCCTTTCACAACATGTTTCTCTGTTTATATGGAGATTAGAATAGAGAGAAGAGAGAGAAACAATGACATGTATTTGATCCATAAACACAATCAGATCTCCATATATCATTTTTACACAAATACAAACATATATCATTTTTCCTCTTGAGGTTTTTAACTTCAGTGCAGTACTGAGAAGTTAAGTAATTATTTAAAAATATCACATTAATATTACATATTATATTTTTACTTGCTAAAGGGTCTGGTTTAAAGAGTTAAAAAAAAAAAAAAAATCAAAAACCAAACAGCTGAAACTCATTTTAAGAACACATGATGGCTGTAACTGAAGAGTCATCTTTGGAAGTGAAGAACAGTATGTTCACTCACCCACTTCTTCTCTCTCTCTCAGTAGTTGGGTTTGATTTGCAACCAGGTTGTTGTAACTGGTTTGTAACTGGTTTCTCTCTGCGGTGTACCGAACACTCAGCACTATTACAGCCAGCAGGAGAACACACAGCAGCCCCAGACACACTGCAGTCAGTCTGTAGTATCTGTCACTTCCTTACAGCAAAATCAGCAAGAGAGCTACTGAATTCAGTTTAAACTCTCTCTTTCTCTCTCTTTATCCTTCTATGTACGTCACTGTTTATCATCATACCTTCACCTTATTGCATGAGTTTGTCCCAGTACCTGTATGTTGAGTTGTTGCGTTTCTCGTATTGGAGACGTCCTTGGTTTCCGTGCAGAGGTCTGGAGTTCTTGCAGGGGCTGCATTGCCATAAATATACACTATAGTCTCCACTCTCTCTGTATTGTCCAGCTCACTTTTCTCAATCCTGTTTACCTGACTATAAAGAATCTCACACATAACCATTCTGTAACACACACTGTTATACTGATTTAATGCTGAAGTCTCTGTGTGTCTTGTGATAGTCTTTGTGTCTCTGTCTCTGGACTTTACTGACACCTATTTGATATTGACAGGAAACTGTCACCACCAGAAGTCATGTGGAGAGTGTGTGGTACGACTGTGAGATCATAAATGATAAATGTTTTTCGGACCAACCAATTATATAATATGATTGACTTACAGATCTTTGACTCTCTCTCTCTCTGTCTGAAACCAGCACTGTGACCCATGAAGGTCCACAAAGTCTCCACTGGTATTGGTGTCCTCTCACAACTCCATTCTCCTCTGTCCAATGTTACTTATGCTGCACTAATGTATGTGTCTGACATGGTTTCAAATACTCTGAGTCTGTTCTCAGGGTGTATTTCACAGTTTCAGAGCTGCGGTGAACTGATGGGGTATCGCTGTGTTTAGCAGAGGGGGGAGGAGCAAATAAGCGTGAAAGATTTGCATGTAAGAGCTGCACATTAGAACATGACTTTCCTACAGCTCATTTAAAACAGTATGATCTAAGTATTTATCTTAAGAAACTCTGTATTTATGACTGTGTTCGTCCAAGTGAGTGTTTGTTAAGTTTCTTGGTTCATTTAGTTGATGTGTCTTCTGCTTCCATACTGAGATCTGGGTCTCTTACAGTATCAGTTACTGTTTTAAACCATCCACCATCATTTCCACTCACTGTCCTCTATCCAGTTCATCTCTCACAACACTGTCTACATTATGATAAATACACACAGACATCTCCACTGTCTAACACACATTATTAGACCAGGTCCATACTATAGGCTCTACGTGTCTGACTTTACTCTGTGCATGTGCACTTCTGTTTTTATATTGCATGCATCAGACTCTTTACGAGGTGAGAAAACTGTTAACCACAGAGAGGCCCAGCTGCCCATCATGTCACTCTGAGAGAATATGCACTGTGTTCAGAGGTCAGTCCTTTTCCACAAGGTACTGTTTAAAGCACTGAGCTCAGTTTAATGTGTCATTAAAATTGTGTGTGTGTGTGTGTGTGTGTGTATCAGAATGCCATTATTTTCAACTTTAAACACATAAATGAAATTCCTTGTTCCTTTTTTTCGACAGTAAACAGTAGCAAGAAACTGTAAGTATGTCACGCTCTGTTTCTTTGTTCTTGTGTCTTGTGTGAAGTCATGTGGAGAGTGTATGGTAAGACTGTGAGATCATAAATGGTAAATGTGTTTGGGTTTTTTTGGAGCAACCAATAATATAATACGATTGACTAACAGATCTT
>NC_044505.1:17673552-17706052 GCF_902362185.1 Chanos chanos
TACTATAGGCTCTACATGTCTGACTTTGCTCTGTGCATGTGCACCTCTGTTTTTGTATTGCATGCGTCAGACTCTTTACGAGGTGAGAAAAACGTTAACCACAGAAAGGCCTAGCTTCCCATCATGTCACTCTGAGAGAATATGCACTGTGTTCAGAGGTCAGTCCTTTTCCACAAGGTGCTGTTTAAAGCACTGAGCTCAGTTTAAGGTGTCATTATAAGTGTGTGTGTGTGAGAATGCCATTATTTTCAGCTTTTCACACAAGTCAGCGTGAATACGTTTGCATGTGTACAGACACACACACACACACATCTTTCTGACATTCTACAGCTTCAGGAAATTATAAGTACCAGCAAAGGGCTCAGATTGATCTGAAAACCATGAGTGTAGATTCTCAAAACTACATTACCCACAAGCCAACTCTAACGTAATCTGTAGACCTTAAAATAAGAAAATCAGGACCACATCGAGTCTAACTTGACCAAAGAGCCTCTTTAATTGTATTTCAACATAAGGATGAAAACATTACCCAAAAGCCTGAAGCATATACTTATGATGACATTAAGCATTGTTCCAACCCTGCAAAATGTCATTTCCAATAAGCAAACATTACTTAATTCCCTCTTTATCAACCTACACTCCAACCCCTTCCACCAACTGCTGAAACGATCTATAAAATCAGTCTGTCCCATTACTCATATTTGACTGAGGATTGAGAGTCAGTAACTGGATCACAGTCAGAGTTGAATTCAGTGACCAGTGCAGTACTGTCCACCCATTTCCCCCACTGTATCTCTGTCAGTCACACCAGTCCATGCACCCACTGTCCTTAATGTGAGTCAGAGTACAGATACAAAGTCATTAGTTAAACAGACTGCAGTCAGACTGTACTGTTTGATGACTGAAATGGCTCTCGTGTCTGATCTTTGATCTCTCTCTCTCTCTCTCTCTTTCTCTCACTCTGTTTCTCTCTCTTTCCTTTTGTCTCTCTGTCTCTATCTATCTGTCTATCTATCTGTCTATCTATCTATCTATCTATTTATCTATCTATCTATCTATCTATCTATCTGTCTATCTATCTATCTATCTATCTATCTATCTATCTATCTGTCTGCTTATCTATTTATTTGTGGTTAATGATGACAAAAGTATAAATGCTGCACACATAAAACACACCATCCAACACTAAGTCCACATCTACATAAACAAACAAAATGCATACATGTACAAAAGATATAATGATCAGTGGACAGTTCTCTTCTCACAGACCCAACTGAAGGGAGCAGAACATGGCACATCTCGCCAACTGTTCAGTGTGTTACTTTTCTGATAACTAGCAGTGCAGTCCTCATTGTCATTGTCACCACCAGCATTGGGCTGCCCTTCATCCCAGTACCTGAAATAACGCAGAGAGTCAGTCTGTTCAATGTATTTTTCATGATGTATGTCTCCAATTAATGTATTTATGTATTTCTCAAATTCAGTGATCTCTTACCCTGTGTCCAGTGCTGTACCATCCACCCATTTCCACACCCCCTCTGTGTCTCTGTCAGTCAGACCAATCCAAACAGTGCTTTTCACCACACTTAAAAGAAAGGCCTGAAACAAAATGAGAGAGCAGTGATGAATATCATTAGTGAAACTTTTGATTTTCGCCATAAACCCTAAACACTCTCCATTCAGGCTGTAGCATCTGACCAGGCCACTGTCTCTTCCTGTCACCCATGTCAGCCTGAATACACTTGCATGTACACACACACACACACACACACACATACACTCACTCAGACTCACACACACATTATATACATAATCACCATACACAAGCACACACTGTAATCTTTACCTGCAAGTCTTGTTGAATTGCACCTGCTCTTATAATTTGCACTATTGAAAAACTGACTGCGCTTAGAGTTTCAGTCTCTCTCTCTCTTTCTCTCTCTCTCTCTCTCTCTTTCTCTCTCCCACCTGCTCCTCTTTGTTGTTTATGGTCACTAGATCAGCTCCTTGCTTTGTGCAGTCCTGTCTGCTCTCATTCCAGCTCTTCTCTTCAGTAGAGATGTAGTACACGCTGTGACTGAAATATCTCCAACCTTTCACAACATGTTTATCTGTTTATATGGTAGTTAGGATAGAGAGAAGAGAGAGAAACAATGACATGTATTTGATCCATAAACACAATCAGACCTCCACACATCATTTTTACTTCTTGAGGTTTTTAACTTTCAGTGCAGTACTGAGAAGTTTAGTAATTATGTAAAACATATCATATATTAATACGACATATTTTTACTTGCTAAAGGGTCCGGTTTAAAAAGTTAAAAAAAAATCAAAAACCAAACAGCTGAAACTCATTATAAGAACACATGATGGCTGTAACTCATTTTAAGAACACATGATGGCTGTAGCTGAAGAGTCATCTTTGGAAGTGAAGAACAGTATGTTGACTCACCCACTTCTTCTCTTTCTCTCAGTAGTTGGGTTTGATTTGCAACCAGTTTGTTGTAACTGGTTTGTAACTGGCCTCGTTGCGTGGTGTACCGGACATACAGCACTATGATGACAGCCAGCAGGAGAACACACAGCAGCCCCAGACAGACTGCAGTCAGTCTGTAGTGTCTGTCACTTCCTTAGAGCAAAATCAGCAAGCAGGATACTGATTTAAGTTTAAACTCTCTCTCGCCCTCTCTCTCTCCCTCCCTCTCTCTCTCTCTCTCTCTCTCATATATATATATATATATGATTGACAGATGTATCTTCTCTCTTTTCTGTCTAGCTCACCTGTCTTAGTACTGTTTACCTGACTACAAAGAGTTTCACACATAACCGTTCTGCAACACACCCTGTCTCACCACCTTGGAGCAAAATCAGACAGAGACATACTTCCTTCAGTTTAAGCTCTTTCTGTCTGTCTGTCTGTCTGTCTGTCTGTCTGTCTCTCTCTCTCTCTCTCTCTCTCTATTTCTCTGTTTATCTTCATACTTTTACTTTATTGCACGAGTTTGTCCCAGTACCTCTATGTTGAGTTGTTGGGTTTCTCTTACCGGAGACATTCTCAGTTTCCGTGCAGAGCTGTGAAGGTCTTGCAGGGGCTGGATCGTTATAAATACACACCTTGGCCTCCACTCTCTCTCCTTTGTCCAGCTCACTTTTCTCGAGACTGTTTACCTGACTATAAAGACTTTCACACATAGTTGTTCTGTAACACGCACTGTTATACTGATTTAATGCTGAAGTCTCTATGTGTCTTGTGATAGTCTTTGTGTCTCTGTCTCTGGACTTGTATTCGACAGTGACAGGAAACTGTCACTGTTAGACGTCATGTGGAGAGCGCGTGGTAAAACTGTGAGATCATAAATGGTCAACTTTTTTTTTTGACTAGTAAAAAATATGATATGATTGACATATAGATCTTTGACTCTCTCTCTCTCTCTGAAACTAGCACTGTGTGACCCATGAAGATCAGTAAAGCCATCATTGTCCTCACACAACTCCATTCTCCTCTGTCCAGTGTTACTTATGCTGCACTAATGTATGTGCCTGACATGGTTTCATTACTTTGAGTCTGTTCTCAGGATGTTTTTCACAGTTTCAGAGCTGTGGTGAACTTATGGGGTATTGCTATGTTTAGCAGAGGAGGGAGGAGCAAATAAGCGTGAAAGATTTGCACGTAAGAGCTGCACATTAGAACATGGCTTTACAGCTCATTTAAAACAATAAGATTGATCTATGTATCTGTCTTAGTAAAATCTGTATGTATGACTGAGTTTGTCCCAGTAAGTGTTAAGTTTCTGGGTTTCATTTAGTGCATGTGTCTTCTGCCTCCATACTGAGATCTGGGTCTCTTACAGTATCAGTTACTGTTTTAAATTTCCACCATCATTTCCACTCGCTGTCCTCTATCCAGTTCATCTCTCACAACACTGTCTACATTATGATAAATACACACAGACATCTCCATTGTCTTAGACTGGGTCCATACTATAGTCTCTACATGTCTGACTTTACTCTGTGCATGTGTAAATAACCTTTCACTGAGTTGTATTGTTATATTTTTGTATCCCTTTTTTATGTTTGTATCTATTGATTTACGATTTCTCAAAAAAACGGAAAACGCGCTTTTATTTTGAAATTCAGTTGCGCTATCTAGTGTCCATGCGCAGTTGTTAATAGTCGTGGCGGTAAAAGGGAGAGTTATTACGGATAAGGTGTTGGATTGTTTTTTCTTTACATTCTAATGTTTAGCACCCGGCGGAGGGGCACAAGGTTAGTGAGTCTGTGTTCGTTTGGTTGTTTTGTGTAAGAGTGTATTTCGTGTTTGAAAACAATGCAGTTATATCGTTTTGTGCTCCCCTCTTTTGGTCCCGTTAAAACAAATGCGATGTAGTTTAATTTAAGCAATTTAGCGTACATTGTTTATGATTTTTACAGTTCATAATCTTCTCTGTAGCTTACATTCTTTTTTGTATGCTGAGAAATAGTAGCATAGGTAGCTTTCTGTTATATGTCATAATGTATTAATGTAAATGTTGAATTGTATTTTCGTTTGTTTCTTCCGTCAGCTCTTACGGTGTGTTTGTAAGGTACATATTCCCAATAAAACAATTTTCATAAACCACCCGTTGAAGACCAGGACCTTAAATCAGCCAGGGATGCTATAGCATGTGCAACTCTGTTTTTGTATTGCATGCATCAGACCCTTTAAGAGGTGAGAAAAGCGTTAACCACAGAAAGGCCCAGCTGCCCACCATGTTACTCTGAGAGAATATGCACTGTGTTCAGAGGTCAGTCCTTTTCCACAAGCTGCTGTTTAAAGCACTGAGCTCAGTTTAAGGTGTCATTATAAGTGTGTGTGTGTGTGTGTGTGTGTCAGTGTCAGAATGCCATTATTTTCAGCTTTTCACACAAGTCAGCGTGAATACGTTTGTATGTGCACAGACACACACACACACCTTTCTGACATTCTACAGCAGCAAGAAATTATAAGTACCACCACAAGGCTCAGATTGATCTGAAAGACATCAGTGTAGATTCTCAAAACTACATTACCCACAAGCCAACTCTAACATAATCGGTAGACCTTCAAATAACAGAATCAGGACCACATCGAGTCTAACTTGACCAAAGAGCCTCTTTAATCGTATTTCATCATAAGGATGAAAACATTACTCAAAAACCCAAAATATGTACTTATGGTGACATTAAGCATTGTTCCAATCTCGCAAAGTGTCATTTCCAATAAGAAAACATTACTTAATTCCCTCCTTATCAACCCACACTCCAACCCCTTTCACCACAGTCAGCGTTACATTGAGTGATCAGTGCTGTACTGTCCACCCAGTGTGTGGTAAGACTGTGAGATTATAAATGGTAAATGCGTTTGGGTTTTTTTGGACCAGCCAATTATATAATATGATTGACTTACAGATCTTTGACTCTTTCTCTGTCTGAAACCAGCACCATGTGACCCATGAAGGTCCATAAAGTCTCCACTGGTATCAGTGTCCTCTCACAACTCCATTCTCCTCTGCCCAGTGTTACTTATGCTGCACTAATGTGTGTGTCTGACATGGTTTCAAATACTCTGAGTCTGTTCTCAGGATGTGTTTCACAGTTTCAGAGCTGTGGTGAACTGATGGGGGGGTATTGCTGTGTTTAGCAGAGGGGGGAGGAGCAAATAAGCGTGAAAGGTTTGCACATAAGAGCTGCACACTAGAACATGACTTTCCTACAGCTCATTTAAAACAGTGAGATCAATCTATGTATCTCTCTCGAGAAACTCATATTTCTGATGGAGTTAGTCCAAATATGTTGAGATTCTTGGTTTCATTTAGTGGATGTGTCTTCTTTATCTGTACTGGGGTCTGTGTCACGTTTGTTGAAAGAGGCTGGAGGCAAATGAAGATCAGTGATCATTTATTTACATCAAATATAACAAAAAGCTTTCAAAAACTGACAGAATGCAGGTTCAGGAACATGGCAGACAAAGAAATCAATGTGACATGGACAAATTCCCAGCAACGCCAGAACAAACTGACAGGGAAAACTAGGGCTAGGTTTCCGCACAGTGAAACACCTTGTGAATTTCGCACTGCGGAATTTGGCAATGGGGGCTTGGTTGTGAAAACAGCAAGCAAGTCGCCTCGCTCAAAAGTTCGAGTGCTTAACTGCGGCAGAGGTTTACTTGCCCCGACCACAGCTGTTGAGAGAGGTTTTTTTTTTTTTGTAGCGCTCTGGCCCCATATCTTAATGTCACTTCTGCGAATTTGCACCGATTTCGCAAAATCAGTGCGATTTTCACATCCATTCAAGCTCAAGTTCACTGCAGGCAGAAGCATATGTTAAGGAGTATTTAAACCAATCAGAACAAGGCAAAGTAACTGAAAACAGGTGTTAACATTCATGACCTAAAGGACTAAACAGGGCCGAACCAGAACTGACCAAAAGACCAGGGAAAGAAGAGAAACAGGGAAACAGAACCCAGACTTGACACCAGGGGGAGTCAGTGAGACGAACCAACAAAGAGGGGCCAGAGAGGAGACGAGGGACCAGGGTGTGACAGTCTGGGGCTCTTACATCAGTTTCAGTTTTAAATTTCCACCATCATTTCCACTCGCTGTCCTCTATCCAGTTTATCTCTCACAACACTGTCTACATTATGATACATACACACAGACATCTCCACTGTCTAACACACATTATTAGACCAGGTCAATACTATAGGCTCTACATGTCTGACATTGCTCTGTGAATGTGAACTTCTGTTTTTGTATTGCATGCGTCAGACTCTTTAAAAGGTGAGAAAAGCGTTAACCACAGAAAGGCCCAGTGGCCCATCATGTCACTCTGAGAGAATATGCACTGTGTTCAGAGGTCAGTCCTTTCCCACAAGCTGCTGTTTAAAGCACTGAGCTCAGTTTAAGGTGTCATTATAAGTGTGTGTGTGTGTCAGAATGCCTTATTTTCAGCTTTAAACACACAAATGAAATTCCTGGTTCCTTTCTGACATTCTACAGCAGCAAGAAATTATAAGTACCAGCACAAGGCTCAGATTGATCTGAAAAACCTGAGTGTAGACTCTCAAAACTACATTACCCACAGGCCCACTCTCATGTAATCTGTAGACCTTTAAATAAGAAAATCAGGACCACATCGAGTCTAACTTGACCAAAGAGCCTATTTAATTGTATTTCAACATAAGGATGAAAACATTACTCAAAAACCTGAAGCATATACTTATGATGACATTAAGCATTGTTCCAACCCTTCAAAGTGTCATTTCCAATAAGAAAACATTACTTAATTCCCTCTTTATCAACCTACACTCCAACTGCTTCCACCAACTGCTGAAACGATCTATAAAATCAGTCTGTCCCATTACTCATATATGACTGAGGATTGAGAGTCAGTAACTGGATCACAGTCAGAGTTGAATTCAGTGATCAGTGCTGTACTGTCCACCCATTTCCCCCACTGTATCTCTGTCAGTCACACCAGTCCATGCACCCACTGTCCTTAATGTGAGTCAGAGTAAAGATACAAAGTCATTAGCTAAACAGACTGCAGTCAGTCTTTACTATTTGATGACTGAAATGGCTCTCGTGTCTGATCTTTGATCTCTCTCTCTCTCTCTCTCTCTCTCACTTTGTTTCTCTCTCTTTCACTCTGTTTCTCTCTCTTTCCTTTTGTCTCTCTGTCTCCATCTATCTATCTATCTATCTATCTATCTATCTATCTATCTATCTATCTATCTATCTATCTATCTATCTATCTGCCTGTCTGTCTGTCTGTCTATCTGTCTGTCTATCTGTCTGCTTATCTATTTCTTCATGGTTAATGATGACAAAAGTATAAACGCTGCACACATAAAACACATCATCCAACTCCAAGTCCACATCCACATAAACAAACAAAATGCATACATGTACAGAAGATATAATGATCAGTGGACAATTCTCTTCTCACAGACCCAACTGAAGGAAGTAGAACATGACACATCTCTCCAACTGTTCAGTCTGTTACTTTTCTGATAACTAGCAGTGCAGTCCTCATTGTCATTGTTACCACCAGCATTGGGCTTCTCTTCATCCCAGTACCTGAAATAACGCAGATAATCGGTCTGTTCAATGTATTTTTTCATGATGTATGTCTCCAATAAATGTATTTACATATTTCTCAAATTCAGTGATCTCTTACCCCGTGTTCAGTCCTGTACCATCCACCCATTTCCACACCCCCTCTGTCTCTCTGTCAGTCAGACCAATCCAAACAATGCCTTTCACCAGACTTAAAAGAAAGCCCTGAAACAAAATGAGAGAGCAGTGATGCATATCATTAGTGAAACTTTTGATTTTCCCCATAAACTCTAAACACTCTCAATTCAGGATGTAACATCTGACCAGCCCACTGTCTCTTCCTGTCACCCATGTCAGACTGAATACACTTCTGTGTACACACACACACACACACACACACACACACTCACACAGACAGACACACACACACACACACACACACACACACACACACACACACACACAGACATAAACACACGCTCACCACGTACAAAGTGTAATCTCTATTTGCAAGTCTTGTTGCTCCTGCTCTTAGAATTTACACTGCTGAAAAACTGACTCCACTGAGAATATCAGAATACTCTCTCTCTCTCTCTCTCTCTCTCTCTCTCTCTCTCTCTCTCTCTCTCTCTCTCTCTCTTTCTCCCACCTGCTCCTCTTTGCTGTTTATGGTCACTAGATCAGCTCCTTGCTTTGTGCAGTTCTGTCTGCTCTCATTCCAGCTCCTCTCTTCAGTAGAGATGTAGTACACGCTGTGACTGAAATATATCCAGCCTTTCACAACATGTTTATCTGTTTATATGGTGGTTAGGATAGAGAGAAGAGAGAGAAACAATGACATGTATTTGAACCATAAACACAATCAGACCTCCATATATCATTTTTACACAAATACAAACATATATCATTTTTCTTCTTGAGGTTTTTAACTTCAGTGCAGTACTGAGAAGTTTAGCAATTATATAAAACATATCATATATTAATATTACATATTATATTTTTACTTGCTAAAGGGTCCAGTTTAAAGAGTTAAAAAAAAATCAAAAACCAAACAGCTGAAACTCATTTTAAGAACACATGATGGCTGTAACTGAAGAGTCATCTTTGGAAGTGAAGAACAGTATGTTCACTCACCCACTTCTTCTCTCTCTCTCAGTAGTTGGGTTTGATTTGCAACCAGTTTGTTGTAACTTGTTTGTAACTGGTCTCTCTCTGCGGTGTACTGGACACACAGCACTATGATGACAGCCAGCAGGAGAACACACAGCAGCTCCAGACACACTGCAGTCAGTCTGTAGTGTCTGTCACTTCCTTAGAGCAAGATCAGCAAGAGAGATACTGAATTCAGTTTAAACTCTCTCTTTCTCTCTCTCTCTCTCTCTCTCTCTCTCTCTCTTTATCCTTCTATGTATGTCTCTGTTTATTGTCATACCGTCACCTTATCGCATGAGTTTGTCCCAGTACCTGTATGTTGAGTTGTTGGGTTTCTATTACCAGAGACGTCCTCAGTTTCCATGCAGAGCTGTGAAGGTCTTGCAGGGGTTGGATCATTATAAATATGTACTGTAGTCTCCACTCTCTCTTCTTTGTCCAGCTCATTTTTCTCAAGTTTGTTTACCTGACTATAAACACTTTCACACATAGTTGTTCTGTAACACACACTGTTATAATGATTTAATGCTGAAGTCCCTATTTGTCTTGTGATAGTCTTTGTGTCTCTGTCTCCGGACTTTACTGACACCTATTTCATAGTGTGAGGAAACTCACCACAAGAAGTCACGTAGAGAGCGTCTGGTAAGACTGTGAGATCGTGAATGGTTAAGGTTAGTAAAGTCTCCACTGGTATCAGTGTCCTCACACAACTCTATTCTCCTCTGTCCAGTGTTACTGATGCCACACTGAGTGTGTGTCTGACATATTTTATATACTTTCGGTCTGTTCTCAGCATGTATTTCACAGTTTCAGAGCTGTGGTGAACTGATGGGGTATCACTGTGTTTAGCAGAGGGGGAGGAGCAGATAAGCATGACAGATGTGTACGAAAGAGCTCACAGCTTACAGTGCCTTCCTACAGCTCAACAGTGTGAGCGATCTATGTATCTGTCGCAGTAAACTGTACATATATGACTGAGTTCATCATAGTAAGCGTTTGTTGAGTTTCTTTGTTTCATTTAGTTGATGTGTCTTCTGCCTCCATACTGAGATCTGGGTCTCTTACAGTATCAGTTACTGTTTTAAATTTCCACCATCATTTCCACTCACTGTCCTCTATCCAGTTCATCTCTCACAACACTGTCTACATTATGATAAATACACACAGACATCTCCACTGTCTAACACACATTATTAGACTAGGTCCATACTATAGTCTCTATGTGTCTGACTTTACTCTGTGCATGTGCACCTCTGTTTTTGTATTGCATGCATCAGACTCTTTAAGAGGTGAGAAAAGTGTTAACCACAGAGAGGCCCAGCTTCCCATCATGTCACTCTGAGAGAATATGCACTGTCTTCAGAGGTCAGTCCTTTTCCGCAAGCTGCTGTTTAAAGCAAAGCACTGAGCTCAGTTTAAGGTGCCATTATAAGTGTGTGTGTGTGTGTGTGTGTGAGAGAATGCCATTATTTTCAGCTTTTCACACAAGTCAGCCTGAATACGCTTGTATGTGCACAGACACAGACACACACACCTTTCTGACATTCTACCGTAGCAAGAAATTATAAATACCACCACAGGCTCAGATTGATCTGAAAGACATCAGTGTAGACTCTTAAAACTACATTACCCACAAACCCATTCTAACATAATCTGTAGACCTTTAAATAACAAAATCAGGACCACATCGAGTCTAACTTGACCAAAGAGCCCCTTTAATCGTATTTCATGATAAGGATGAAAACATTACTCAAAACTCCAAAACGTTTACTTATGGGGACATTAAGCATTGTTCCAACCCCGCAAAGTGTCATTTCCAATAAGCAAACATTACTTAATTCCCTCTTTATCAGACCACACTCCAACCCCTTCCACCACAGTCAGCGTTAAGTTCAGTGATCAGTGCTGTACTGTCCACCCATTTCCCCCACTGTATCTCTGTTAGTCACACCAGTCCATGCACCCACTGTCCTTAATGTGAGTCAGAGTAAAGATGCAAAGTTATTACTTAAACATAAAAATTTTATTTTCCATCAAAACCTCAGACACAGTGCAGTCAGTCTGTACTATCTGATCTCTGAAATGTCTGTGGTTTCTGATCTTTGCCTTGGCACTTCCTGTTTGATACACATGCACATACAAACTCTCTCTCTCTCTCTCTCTCTCTCTCTCTCTCTCTCTCTCTCTCTCTCTCTCTCTCTCTCTTTTTTTTTTCTTTTCTCACTGTTTGTGTGTATATGTCTCTATCTGTCTACCTGTCTGTCTGCCTGCTTATCTACTTCTTTATGGTTAATAACGACAAATGTATAAACACTGTGCACACACAAAACACACCATCCAACACCAAGTCCACATCCACACAAACAAAATGCATACATGTACAAAATAAATAATGTTCAGTGGACAATTCTCTTCTCACAGACCCAACTGAAGGAAGTAGAACATGACACATCTCTCCAACTGTTCACTCTGTTACTTTTCTCATAACTAGCAGTGCAGTCCTCATTGTCATTGTTACCAGCAGTATTGGGCTGCCGTTCATCCCAGTACCTGAAATAACACAGAGAGTCGGTCTGTTCAATGTATTTTTTCATGATGTATGTCTCCAATAAATGTATTTACATATTTCTCAAAGTCAGTGATCTCTTACCCAGTGCTCAGTGCTGTACCATCCACCCATTTCCACACCCCCTCTATGTCTCTGTCAGTCAGACCAATCCAAACAGTGCTTTTCATCAGACTTAAAAGAAAGGCCTGAAACAAAATGAGAGAGCAGTGGTGGATATCATTAGTGAAACTTATGATTTTCGCCATAAACCCTAAACACTCTCCATTCAGGCTGTAGCATCTGACCAGGCCACTGTCTCTTCCTGTCACACATGTCAGACTGAATACACTTCTGTGTACACAGACACACACACACACACACACACACACACACACACACATCAACACACGCCAAGCACAAACTATAATCTCTATTCGCAAGTCTTGTTGAATTGCACCTGCTCTTATAATTTACACTACTGAAAAACTGACTCCACTGATAGTGTTAGCATTCTCTCTCTCTCTCTCTCCCGCTCTTT
The DNA here is from genome assembly GCF_902362185.1 of Chanos chanos. Classification (NCBI taxonomy): domain Eukaryota; kingdom Metazoa; phylum Chordata; class Actinopteri; order Gonorynchiformes; family Chanidae; genus Chanos; species Chanos chanos. The sequence continues at coordinate 17,685,866 of NC_044505.1, forward strand.
CTCTCACCTGCTCCTCTTTGTTGTTTATGGTCACTAGATCAGCTCCTTGCTTTGTGCAGTCCTGTCTGCTCTCACTCCAGCTCCTCTCTTCAGTAGAGATGTAGTACACACTGTGACTGAAATATATCCAGAGTTTCACAACATGTTTATCTGTTTATATGATGATTAGAGTAGAGAGAAGAGAGAGAAACAATGACATGTATTTGATCCATGAACACAATCAGACCTCCATATATCATTTTTACACACACGCAAACATATATCATTTTTCTTCTTGAGGTTTTTAACTTTCAGTGCAGTACTGAAAAGTTTAGGATTTATTTGAAAATATCACATTAATATGACATATTATATTTTTACTTGCTAAAGGGTCTGGTTTAAAGTGTTAAGAAAAAAAAAAAATCAAAAACCAAACAGCTGAAACTCATTTTAAGAACACATGATGGCTGTCACTGAACAGTAATATTTGGAAGTGAAGAACAGTATGTTGACTCACCCACTTCTTCTCTCTCTGTCAGTAGTTGGGTTTGATTTGCAGCCAGGTTGTTGTAACTGGTTCGTAACTGTTCTATAGCTGTTGTTAGGTTATTATAACTGTATTGTAACTGGCCTCGTTCTGCAGTGTACCGGACACACAGCACTATGATGACAGCCAGCAGGAGAACACACAGCAGCCGCAGATACACTGCAGTCAGTCTGTAGCATCTGTCACTTCCTTAGAGCAAAATCAGCAAGCGAGATACTGAATTAAGTTTAAACTCTCTCTCTCTCTCTCCGTCCCTCCCTCTATCTCTCTCCTTCTCTCTCATATATATATATATATGATTGACAGATGTATCTTCTCTCTCTTCTGTTTAGCTCACCTGTCTCAGTACTGTTTACCTGACTATGCAGAGTTTCACACATAACCGTTCTGCAACACACCCTGTCTCACTTCCTTAGAACAAAATCAGACAGAGAAATACCTATTTCAGTTTAGGCCCCGTCTCTCTCTCTCTCTCTCTCTCTCTCTCTCTCTTTCTCTCTCTCTTTCTCTGTTTATCTTAATACTTTTACTTTATTGCACGAGTTTGTCCCAGTACCTGTGTGTTGAGTTGTTGGGTTTCTCTTACCAGAGACGTCCTCAGTTTCCGTGCAGAGCTGTGAAGGTCTTGCAGGGGCTGGATCGTTATAAATACACACCTTAGCCTCCACTCTCCCTTCTTTGTCCAGCTCACTTTTCTCGAGACTGTTTACCTGACTATAAACACTTTCACACATAGTTGTTCTGTAACACGCACTGTTATACTGATTTAATGCTGAAGTCTCTATGTGTCTTGTGATAGTCTTTGTGTCTCTGTCTCTGGACTTGACAGTGACTGGAAACGGTCACTGTTAGATGTCACGTGAAGAGCGTGTGGTAAAACTGTGAGATCGTAAATGGTCAACTTTTTTTTTTGACGAGTAAAAAATATGATATGATTGACATATAGATCTTTGACTCTCTCTCTCTTTCTGAAACCAGCACCGTGTGACCCATGAAGGTCAGTAAAGCCTCCACTGTCCTCACACAACTCCATTCTCCTCTGTCCAGTGTTACTGATGCTGCACTAATGTGTGTGTCTGACATGGTTTCATTAGGCTGAGTCTGTTCTCAGCGTGTGTTTCACAGTTTCAGAGCTGTGGTGAACTGATGGGGTATCGCTGTGTTTAGCAGAGGAGGGAGGAGCAAATAAGCGTGAAAGATTTGCAGGTAAGAGCTGCACATTAGAACATGGCTTTCCTACAGCTCATTTAAAACAATAATATTGATCTATGTATCTGTCTTAGTAAAATCTGTATGTATGACTGAGTTTGTCCCAGTAAGTGTTAAGTTTCTGGGTTTCATTTAGTTGACGTGTCTTCTCTCTCTGTACTTGGATCTGGGTCTCTTACAGTATCAGTTATTGTTTTAAATTTCCACCATCATCTCCACTCACTGTCCTCTATCCAGTTTATCTCTCACAACACTGTCTACATTATGATAAATACACACAGACATCTCCATTGTTTCAGACCAGGTCCATACTATAGGCTCTACGTGTCTGACTTTGCTGTGTGCATGTGCACTTCTGTTTTTATATTGCATGCATCAGACTCTTTAAGAGGTGAGAAAAGTGTTAACCACAGAGAGGCCCAGCTGCCCATCATGTCACTCTGAGAGAATATGCACTGTCTTCAGAGGTCAGTCCTTTTCCACAAGCTGCTGTTTAAAGCACTGAGCTCAGTTTATGGTGTCATTATAAGTGTGTGTGTGTGTGTGTGTGTGTGTATCAGATTGCCATTATTTTCAACTTTAAACACATAAATGAAATTACTTGTTCCTTTTTTTCGACAGTCTACAGTAGCAAGATACTGTAAGTAAATCACGCTCTGTCTCTTTGTTCTTGTGTTATGTGAAGTCGTGTGGAGAGTGTGTGGTAAGACTGTGAGATCGTAAGTGATAAATGTGTTTGGGGTTTTTCAGACCAACCAATAACATAATATAATTGACCTACAGATCTTTGACTCTCTCTGTCTGAAACCAACTGTCACTGCTAGACGTCATGTGGAGAGCGTGTGGTAAAACTGTGAGATCATAAATGGTCAACTTTTTTTTTTTTGACTAACAAAAAATATGATATGATTGACATATAGATCTTTGACTCTCTCTCTCTCTGAAACTAGCACTGTGTGACCCATGAAGGTCCATAAAGTCTCCACTGGTATCAGTGTCCGCACACAACTCCATTCTCCTCTGTCCAGTGTTACTGATGCTACACTAATGTATGTGTCTGACATGGTTTCATTACTTTGGGTCTGTTCTCAGCCTGTGTTTCACAGTTTCAGAGCTGTGGTGAACTGATGGGGTATCGCTGTGTTTAGCAGAGGGGGAGGAGCGAATAAGCATGAAAGATTTGCACGTAAGAACTGCACATTAGAACATGACTTTCCTACAGCTCATTTAAAACAGTAAGATCAATCTATGTATCTGTCTTCAGAAACTCTGTATTTCTGACAGAGTTAGTCCAAATACGTTGAGATCCTTGGTTTCATTCAGTGGATGTGTCTTCTTTATCTGTACTGGGGTCTGTGTCACGTTTGTTAAAAGAGGCTGGAGGCAAATGAAGATCAGTAATCATTTATTTACATCAAATATAACAAAAAGCTTTCAAAAACTCACAGAATGCAGGTTCAGGAACATGGCAGACAAAGAAATCAATGTGACATGGACAAATTCCCAACAATGCCAGAATAAACTGACAGGGAAAACTAGGGCTAGGTTTCCACACAGTGAATCACCTTGCAAATTTCACACTGCGGAATTTCGCAATGGGGGCTTGGTTGTGAAAACAGCAAGCCAGTCACCCAGCTCAAAAGTTCAAGTGCTTAAATGATGAACTACAGCGGTCTGCATCCCCCGACCAGAGCTGTTGAGAGAGTTTTTTTTTTTGTAGCGATCTGGCCCCATATCTTAATGTCACTTCTGCGAATTTGCACCGATTTCGCAAAATCCGTGCGATTTTCACACCCATTCAAGCTCAATGAGCACGAAGCAAATTTCACTGCAGGCAGAAGCATATGTTAGAGTATTTAAACTAGACAGAACAAGGCAAAGTAACAGACAACAGGTGTTAACTATCATGACCTAAAGGACTAAACAGGCCTGAACCAAAACTGACCAAAAGAGCAGGGAAACAAGAGAAACAGGGAAACAGAACCCAGACTTGACACCAGGGGGAGTCAGTGAGACGAACCAACAAAGAGGGTACAGCGAGGAGACAGAGGGACCAGGATGTGACAGTCTGGGGCTCTTACATCAGTTTCAGTTTTAAATTTCCACCATCATTTCCACTCGCTGTCCTCTATCCAGTTCATCTCTCACAACACTGTCTACATTATGATACATACACACAGACATCTCCACTGTCTAACACACATTATTAGAGCAGGTCCATACTATAGGCTCTACATGTCTGACTTTACTCTGTGCATGTGCACCTCTGTTTTTGTATTGCATGCGTCAGACTCTTTCAGAGGTGAGAGGAGCGTTAACCACAGAGAGGCCCAGCTGCCCATCATGTCACTCTGAGAGAATATGCACTGTGTTCAGAGGTCAGTCCTTTTCCACAAGTTGCTGTTTAAAGCACTGAGTTCAGTTTATGGTGTCATTATAAGTGTGTGTGTGAGTGTGTGTCAGAATGCCATTATTTTCAGCTTTTCACACAAGTAAGCCTGAATACGCTTGTATGTGCACAGACACTCACACACACGCCTTTCTGACATTCTACAGCAGCAAGAAATTATAAGTACCACCACAAGGCTCAGATTGATCTGAAAGACATCAGTGTAGATTCTCAAAACTACATTACCCACAAGCCAACTCTAACATAATCGGTAGACCTTCAAATAACAGAATCAGGACCACATCGAGTCTAACTTGACCAAAGAGCCTCTTTAATCGTATTTCATCATAAGGATGAAAACATTACTCAAAAACCCAAAATATGTACTTATGGTGACATTAAGCATTGTTCCAATCCCGCAAAGAGTCATTTCCAAGAAGAAAACATTACTTAATTCCCTCCTTATCAACCCACACTCCAACCCCTTTCACCACAGTCAGAGTTACATTGAGTGATCAGAGCTGAACTGCCCACCCAGTGTGTGGTAAGACTGTGAGATTATAAATGGTAAATGCGTTTGGGTTTTTTTGGACCAGCCAATTATATAATATGATTGACTTACAGATCTTTGACTCTTTCTCTGTCTGAAACCAGCACCGTGTGACCCATGAAGGTCCATAAAGTCTCCACTGGTATCAGTGTCCTCTCACAACTCCATTCTCCTCTGTCCAGTGTTACTTATGCTGCACTAATGTGTGTGTCTGACATGGTTTCAAATACTCTGAGTCTGTTCTCAGGGTGTGTTTCACAGTTTCAGAGCTGTGGTGAACTGATGGGGGGGTATCGCTGTGTTTAGCAGAGGGGGGAGGAGCAAATAAGCGTGAAATGTTTGCACGTAAGAGCTGCACATTAGAACATGACTTTCCTACAGCTCATTTAAAACAATTGGATTGATCTCTGTATTTCTGACAGAGTTAGTCCAAATACGTTGAGATTCTTGGTTTCATTTAGTGGATGTGTCTTCTTTATCTGTACTGGGGTCTGTGTCACGTTTGTTGAAAGAGGCTGGAGGCAAATGGAGATCAGTGAACGTTTATTTACATCAAATATAACAAAAAGCTTTCAAAAACTGACAGAATGCAGGTTCAGGAACATGGCAGACAAAGAAATCAATGTGACATGGACAAATTCCCAGCAACGCCAGAACAAACTGACAGGGAAAACTAGGGCTAGGTTTCCGCACAGTGAATCACCTTGCAAATTTCACACTGTGGCAATGGGGGCTTGGTTGTGAAAACAGCAAGCAAGTCGCCTCGCTCAAAAGTTCGAGTGCTTAACTGCGGCAGAGGTTTACTTGCCCCGACCACAGCTGTTGAGAGAGTTTTTTTTTTTTCTTGTAGCGCTCTGGCCCCATATCTTAATGTCACTTCTGCGAATTTGCACCGATTTCGCAAAATCCGTGCGATTTTCACACCCATTCAAGCTCAATGAGAGCAAAGCAAAGTTCACTGCAGGCAGAAGCATATGTTAAGGAGTATTTAAACTAGACAGAACAAGGCAAAGTAACTGAAAACAGGTGTTAACAATCATGACCTAAAGGACTAAACAGGGCTGAAGCAAGACTGACCAAAAGAGCAGGGAAACAAGAGAAACAGGGAAACAGAACCCAGACTTGACACCAGAGGGAGTTAACGAGACAAACCAACAAAGGGACTAGGGTGTGACAATCTGGGGCTCTTATGACATCAGTTACTCTTTTAAATTTCCACCATCATTTCCACTTGCTGTCCTCTATCCAGTTCATCTCTAACACACATTATTACTCACTCACTCAGCCACTTATCCTGATTAGGGTCGCTATCCCAGTGGTCATAGGGCGAAAGGCGGGGAAATACCCAGGGCAGACACACAGACAAACACACTCACACACGATCATACCTAGGGGCAATTTAGTGTCTCCAATTCATCTAACCTGCATGTCTTTGGACTGTGGGAGGAAACCCACGCAGATACGAGGAGAACATGCAAACTCCACACAGAGAGGACCCTGGCCGCCCGGGAATCGAACCCGAGACCTTGCTGTGAGGCGACAGCGCTACCCACTGCACGACTTTGCTCTGTGCATGTGCAACTCTGTTTTTGTATTGCATGCATCAGACTCTTTAAGAGGTGAGAGAAGCGTTAACCACAGAAAGGCCCACCTGCCCATCATGTCACTCTGAGAGAATATGCACTGTGTTCAGAGGTCAGTCCTTTTCCACAAGCTGCTGTTTAAAGCACTGAGCTCAGTTTAAGGTGTCATTATAAGTGTGTGTGTGTGTGTGTGTGTGCGCAAACAAAATGCATGTACAAAAGATATAGTGATCAGTGGACAATTCTCTTCTCACAGACCCAACTGAAGGAAGTAGAACATGACGCATCTCGCCAACTGTTCAGTCTGTTGTTTTTCTGATAACTAGCAGTGCAGTCCTCATGGTCATTGTCACCACCAGTATTGGGCTGCCCTTCATCCCAGTACCTGAAATAACACAGAGAGTCGGTCTGTTCAATGTATTTTTCATGATGTATGTCTCCAATAAATGTATTTACATATTTCTCAAATTCAGTGATCTCTTACCCAGTGTTCAGTGCTGTACCATCCACCCATTTCCACACCCCCTCTGTGTCTCTGTCAGTCAGACCAATCCAAACAGTGCTTTTCACCACACTTAAAAGAAAGTCCTGAAACAAAATGAGAGAGCAGTGATGCATATCATTAGTGAAACTTTTGATTTTCCCCATAAACCCTAAACACTCTCAATTCAGGCTGTAGCATCTGACCAGGCCACTGTCTCTTCCTGTCACACATGTCAGACTGAATACACTTCTGTGTACACAAACACACACACACACATTATATACATAATCACCATACACAAGCGCACATAAACACACACTCACCAAGCACACACTGTAATCTTTACATGCAAGTCTTGTGAATCGCACTTGTTCTTATAATTTACACTCTCTCTCTCTCTCTCTCTCTCTCTCTCTCTCACTCACTCTCTCTCTCTCTCTCTCTCTCTCTCTCTCTCTTCCACCTGCTCCTCTTTGTTGTTTATGGTCACTAGATCAGCTCCTTGCTTTGTGCAGTCCTGTCTGCTCTCATTCCAGCTCCTCTCTTCAGTAGAGATGTAGTACACACTGTGACTGAAATATATCCAGCCTTTCACAACATGTTTATCTGTTTATATGGTGATTAGAGTAGAGAGAAGAGAGAGAAACAATGACATGTATTTGATCCATAAACACAATCAGATCTCCATATATCATTTTTACACAAATACAAACATGTATCATTTTTCTTCTTGAGGTTTTTAACTTCAGTGCAGTACTGAGAAGTTTAGTAATTTTTTAAAACATATCACACGTTAATACGACATATTATATTTTTACTTGCTAAAGGGTCCGGTTTAAAGAGTTAAAAAAAAAAAAAATCAAAAACCAAACAGCTGAAACTCATTTTAAGAACACATGATGGCTGTAACTGAAGAGTCATCTTTGGAAGTGAAGAGCAGTATGTTCACTCACCCACTTCTTCTCTCTCTCTCAGTAGTTGGGTTTGATTTGCAGCCAGGTTGCTGTAACTGGTTTGTAACTGGTCTCTCTCTGCAGTGTATCGGACATACAGCACTATGATGACAGCCAGCAGGAGAACACACAGCAGCCCCAGACAAACTGCAATCAGTCTGTAGCGTCTGTCACTTCCTTAGAGCAATATCAGCAAGAGAGATACTGAATTCAGTTTAAACTCTCTCTCGCTCTCTCTCTTTATCCTTCTATGTATGTCTCTGTTTATTGTCATACCTTCACCTTATCGCATGAGTTTGTCCCAGTACCTGTATGTTGAGTTGTTGGGTTTCTATTACCAGAGACGTCCTCAGTTTCCATGCAGAGCTGTGAAGGTCTTGCAGGGGTTGGATCATTATAAATATGTACTGTAGTCTCCACTCTCTCTTCTTTGTCCAGCTCATTTTTCTCAAGTTTGTTTACCTGACTATAAACACTTTCACACATAGTTGTTCTGTAACACACACTGTTATAATGATTTAATGCTGAAGTCCCTATTTGTCTTGTGATAGTCTTTGTGTCTCTGTCTCCGGACTTTACTGACACCTATTTCATAGTGTGAGGAAACTCACCACAAGAAGTCACGTAGAGAGCGTCTGGTAAGACTGTGAGATCGTGAATGGTTAAGGTTAGTAAAGTCTCCACTGGTATCAGTGTCCTCACACAACTCTATTCTCCTCTGTCCAGTGTTACTGATGCCACACTGAGTGTGTGTCTGACATGGTTTATATACTTTCGGTCTGTTCTCAACATGTATTTCACAGTTTCAGAGCTGTGGTGAACTGATGGGGTATCACTGTGTTTAGCAGAGGGGGAGGAGCAGAAAAGCATGACAGATGTGTACGAAAGAGCTTACGGCTTACAGTGCCTTCCTACAGCTCAACAGTGTGATCGATCTATGTATCTGTCGCAGTAAACTGTACATATATGACTGAGTTCATCATAGTAAGTGTTTGTTGAGTTTCTTTGTTTCATTTAGTGGATGTGTCTTCTGCCTCCATACTGAGATCTGGGTCTCTTACAGTATCAGTTACTGTTTTAAATTTCCACCATCATTTCCACTCGCTGTCCTCTATCCAGTTCATCTCTCACAACACTGTCTACATTATGATACCTACACACAGACATCTCTATTGTTTTAGACTGGGTCCATACTATAGGCTCTACGTGTCTGACCTTACTCTGTGCATGTGCACCTCTGTTTTTGTATTGCATGCATCAGACTCTTTAAGAGGTGCGAAAAACGTTAACCACAGAGAGGCCCACCTGCCCATCATGTCACTCTGAGAGAATATGCACTGTGTTCAGAGGTCAGTCCTTTTCCACAAGCTGCTGTTTAAAGCACTGAGCTCAGTTTAATGTGTCGTTAAAATTGTGTGTGTGTGTGTGTGTGTGTGTATAAGAATGCCATTATTTTCACCTTTAAACACACAAATGAAATTCCTTGTTGCTTTTATTCCAACAGTCTACAGTAGCAAGAAACTGTACGTATGTCACACTCTGTGTCTTTGTTCTTGTGTTATGTACTGTCACTTTTAGAGCAGTTTAGGAGTAAAGCCCGCGAGAGCGCAGTCTTCCTGTGTGACGTCATGCAAAGCAGAGCGGTAGAACTGGAGAGCTAACGGTTGCTCAGTTCGGTAAAACTTGTTAGCTGTACAAGATCACCATCACGCTGAGGGCAGCACTGAGCAGCGGTGCAGCGTAAGTGGCGACACAGTACATTGGTGAAAAAGATCATCTAATGCTTAATGTGTAACTTTTAAGTCGTGCAAATGTGTATGTTATAGTCGTTCAGTGTTTGATGTTCGAAGCTAATCAACGCAAACTGCACTGTGCTTTTGAAAACCGTGTTTTATTTTTCTATCGAGTCAGAGAACGTACCGTGGGAGCTTAAGTTCAATGCCGCATGTAATACCCATATTTTTTGCATTGTGTTTACGTGGTTGCTAACAGGGTAGAACCATGTCAGTATTATATATTTTGGCTTTTTCTGAAGCTTTGTTCATTGGTATGCTTCTGTCTAACTTGGAGGGGAGACAGAGTGCCGTTGTAATTTCCAGGTGTGAGTGTCTTAGCGAGCGGGCTGCACACTGGAGTGAGAGTGAGTTCCTCATTCTTTTCCTGATAAATTGATACTGAGTTCATGGAAGAATCTTTGGAAAACTATATATTCTGTTCATGAATGTAAGTTTCCCAGTGAACTGATGTACTGTATGGTGGGGTAACTGTACCAGTATATTGTTTTTCTATTTTCTCTCTGTATTTAGAAAGCAGCCACCACTGTTGTCTGTAGACCTCTAGTGTTATAAGCGCATTTTTGGTGAATTAATTGGTAACTAGAGTGAATGGTTTGGGGATGAAGAGTCAACATTACGCTTCTGCTAGGGAGAGTAGATGTTCATAGGAGACGAATCTGTCCTATGTTCTCATAGTTGGGGCTGACTGAGAACAACAGAAGTGGAAGAAAAGTAGTTTTTGTGATCCCTGTGATTATTTCAACCTCTTAGATTTATAAAATTAATTCTGTACTGTGTTTGATGCAGTCAGGGAATAAAAGACCCACAAATAAGAATTGTTCTGTGTCCAGTCTCCTCATTCATGGCCAGGCTACACTTGTTTGACTTAAATAAAGTAACCTGCACATGCGTCCAGCCTCTTCCTCCAAGCCTGACAAAGTACCAGCATGGGGCTCAGATTGATCCTTTAAATAACAATCAGGACCACACTGGGTCTAACTTGACTAAAGAGACTATTTAATCTTATTTCATCATAAGGATGAAAACATTACTCAAACCCGAAGCATGTATGTTAAGTATTGTTCCAACCCTGCAAAGTGTCATTTCCAAAAAGCAAATGTTCCTTTATTCTCTCTTTATCAGACCACACTCCAACCCCTTCCACCAACTGCTGAAACGGTCTATGAAATCAGCCTGTTCCATTATGTATGTTTGAAGATTGAGTCAGTAACTGGATCACAGTCAGAGTTACATTGAGTGATCAGTGCTGTACTGTCCACCCATTTCCCCCACTGTATCTCTGTCAGTCACACCAGTCCATGCACCCACTGTCCTTAATGTGAGTCAGAGTGAAGATACAAAGTCTTTAGTTAAACATAGATCTTTTATTCTCCATCAAAACCTCAGACACACTGCAGTCAATCTGTACCATTTGATCTCTGAAATGTCTGTGGTTTCTGATCTCCGCTGTGGAACTTCCTGTTAAACACAATGCGCTTTCGAACTCTGTCTCTTTGTTTTTTTTTGTGTGTCTCCCTCTCTGTGTGCCTGTCTGTCTTTGTTAACGATAACAAAAATATAAACACTGTGCACACATAAAACATGCCATCCAACACCATGTCCATGTTCACATAAATACACATAATACATACACATACGAGGTGTAATGATCAGTGGACAAAATAAAATCTCTCTTCACAGACCCAACTGTAGGTAGTAGAGCATCATGCCAGCTTTTCAGTTTGTTATCTTCTGATAACTTCCAGTGCAGTCCTCATTGTCATTGTCACCACCACTGTCGGGCTGCCCTTCATACCAGTACCTGAAATAACACGGAGAATCAGTCTGTTTAATGTGTTTCCATACAGCACTATAGACTGAGGGTTAAGACTTAACAACTGTCTCAGTATTGTTTCTGGGATGATGAATGTGTTTCTGCTATGCCACTAAAGAATACTTATCGGAGAGAGAGTCACTTTCAGAAGGACAAAGATTATTTTTTTTCTCCCTTTATCAAAGACACCATTTCTCATTCTCTTTTTTACATCTCCCCTTTCTCTGAAAAACGTTTACCACAGGAAGTCTAGCTGCCCATCATGTCACTCTGACAGAATGCACAGTGTCTCACGTTGACCTTTTACCTTTTACAAGGGTAACATTAGCCTTATTTACGAGGTAAAATCAAGAGCAACATGTCCGACAGCGCTGACACGGTTAAAGTTCACCATCAAATATAAAATCTCAGGTTTGGAAGACATTTGGATTTTATAGAAAGGAAGAGAAATTGGATAAAAGTATGGCCATTTTGCATTGTATCGCACTGCGCCGAATTGAATCGCACAGAATCGTTCCAAATTAAAATGTATCATCCCTGAATCGTGTCATAGCCCATGTAGCTAGATACTTATCGGATCACCTTATAGGGGTGAGATGCACATCCCTACTAATTAATGGTACTTTGTCTCATTCTTAGCCTGCTCCATTTCATTTTGGTTGCAGGGATATCATACTCCATTAGGAGGCGCTAAAGGGTAGTGAGTGGTAGATGGGTTTTTTTAAGAGGTTGGAGATACAGCAGGGGTAGGAGGCTTGACCACAATGCAAGATGAGTTTTCAAGAACAACTGTGGAGGAACATCCACATCCAATTTGATGTTCTGGGTAGGAAGTGGAAATACACACCATTCTTGAGCTGCAGGATCCAACAGGCCATGGAGACTAGTTGGACTGTCCTGTTGTTTCTGCTACTGCTGCTCTTCTCAACGGTCAGTAAATGTCGCAACCTCTCTCAACACTTCACTCTTGGAAAAGACTTCAGCTGAACTGAGAAAAGACAAGGGTGAAACTTGGCCAGCAATGTATGAATCTTCCAATACACAGCTGCAATCTTGAGTATCTTTTGGAATGTCCCCTGATCATTAAAACTCTCAAAGTCATCAGGATGAAAGAAATGCAGCTTCTTTAATCGATGTGACCTGTAGAGGTCACCCTTCTCACTACAACATCTCTCAGAGTGAATAAAATTCAGGACCATGGACAGGGACAAGCTGTCAAAGGGAAGGCTGGGGACCCTGGACAGCTCTAACATCACAGAGACTGGTAATACCAAGCAGTCATATGGAGGTGCAGCTTTGTCTGAATTTCCTCTTCAAACCACACCTTAAAAATGAGACAGCTTCATAAAAGGGTAAGAAGCATTTGAAGTGTTTGGACTTCACAGTAATAATAATGTCATATCAATGCACCACATGTGATGTGGATATGGTGTGTGCCGATGCTACTTGTCAACTGTATGCAGACGGAAGGTAGCAAGTCTGGATTTTGGGGTAAGGGAAATAAATTTGACTTCTGACAGAACAGTTGTGGTGAATTTTATGTTTCTAAGGCAAAGTTGTTTTATTTGTGTTCCTTTTTCAAGTGTCGATGGAAACTCAAATAGACTGTATGTATTTTAAGTCCCTCCCACACCCTCGGATGTGTATCACTGTTACAGAGGGCTCTCTCAGGCCGCGAGCGGTGTCTTTCCCCCCCCCAACTAACCACTTTCCTTAGTTGTACAGTGTTCGTTCGTGTTTGTGTCCTATTACATGTACATCATTCATACATATCAATAATGCCCATATTCCAATAACATATTGCGCTAGCTTCGAGGGTGCACACTCGAAGCATGCAGCAGGATTGCCGGTTTCATACACACAAACATTTCACGTTCACAATCTTACAGTTTAAAACACCCTGCAAACAGCCCCAATTACACCTAAATGTTTGTTAGCGTCTTTACTGTTGTTTGTTTTACCGTTACCATCTTTATCACGTTACACACACACACAATTACTCATTGAAATGTTTGGTCCCGTCTTTATTGTACTTAGCGCTCGGTTTAAATGTCTTTTTTTGTTACAGGATTTTGTTCGTTGTCTTGTCTTCCTCCGTTCCCCGTTTCCTTTCTCTGTGTGTCTGTTAGTCTGCGCCATAGCGGGGTACAACTATCGGTGCAGGGAAGGACCAAACCACGCTGGACCAACACAGGCTGCTTTATTGAGGTTGACCTGAGGTACGCGTGCGCAGTGTGGGATCAGGCGGTACCATAAAACTAGCGAAGGAGTTGGAGGTGAAAATGTGATGATTTATTGAAATTATGGGGGTAGCTGAAATTGTGAATGTATAAAAATGTGTATAAAATATGTGTATAAAAGCAGTGGTGATTCTGTTTGTACACTGAAATTATTATGATGGGCAATATTATTTTTAAAGGAACAGAACGAATGTGGTACGTTCTGGGGGAGGGGCTTATGAGTGAAAAGAGGGTTTCAGTCATTGTATGTTGAGGGAGTCAGGAGAATAACAGAGTGTATCTGTGGTGTGTTGCATTGAAGTTAAAAATTGAAAGTAGCGATTTGTTTATTTATTTGTTAATCCATATATATATATATATATATATATATATATTGTTTTTGTTTTTGTTTTTTGTTTTTTTCTTGTAAATATATATATATATATATATACATTTTTTTTTTCACTGTACATATTTGCCGTTTTGGACATTTTTTTTTCACTTTTCTTCACTTTGGTTGGGACTGGGGTTTTTTTGTGCACTGTATAAATAAAACATCTTGCACTCACGTGCTATTTGCGGCGGAGCCATTTTTTTTTTGTTTTGTTTTGTTTTGTTTTTGGTGTGTTTTGGGCAACCCGAGCCCCTGTTCGGCTTCACCCTGCCACAATCACTATCAAACCAGCAGTTTCCTCAAGGCCTCAGTGTTTTAAATGTTCATGTGTGACGAGGTCACACGCGAACATTTTGGGATTAATACTGGTCGCATCAGCTAGGGGACTTTTGAAGGCTAGTAGTGAAACTTTAACCAAAGATAAACACCCCCCACTGAGTACTCTGTTGGGCAGTAGGCAACATTTACAATGCAAGTTCAGATCATTTCATTTTTGTTGTAGGTAAAATACATATGGGGTTAAAACGGTAAAATTAAATGTTGGTTCTTGTATATTAGGAGAAAAGTCTCAAAGCACACCACCATAAAGTTGCACCAGATCAAAACAGTCCAACCAGCTGTCAGCGTTCAGAGAGGGTGGAGTCCTCGTTCACTGCTGAGGGGAGGAAGTGGAGCAGGTCTTTTGTGTGCCATTCCGCTTTGTCCAGTCGCCGAAATTGGTGTCCAGTTACTGGTGTGTCAGCAACTTAACTTAAAAATGCAAATTTACAACTTGCCTGGATACAGGACCCTGTGTGTTTGTGTCCAGCCGCGTGTTCTTTCATTTAAAAAAGAAAGAGAGAGGAGCTGGCAGTGTCCTCATTCGCCGGGCGTCTTCGCACCGTAATCTCACCGTAACTTGTCTTTGTTTCTGCCAGTTGATTATCTGTTGGGTGCATGTGTTAACAGGAGGTTCATTAACAATGTAAAAACAAGTGAGCTCTCAAACAACCAAAAGGGTGATAAAATGAAACACAACTCATGGTATGAAGAGCCCACTGCACAAAGTCAGACACACACAAACACACCCTAAGAAAAGACTCAGAGTAATGAAACCATGTCAGACACACACATCAGTGTAGCACCAGTAACACTGGACAGAGGAGAATGGAGTTGTGTGAGGACACTGATACCAGTGGAGTCTTTACTGACTTAAATGGGTCACACAGTGCTGGTTTCAGAGAGAGAGTCAAAGATCTGTAGGTCATTCATATTATATCACTGGCTGGTCCAAAAACCCCCCAAACACATTTACCATTTATAATCTCACAGTCTTACCACACGCTCTCCACATGACGTCTGGCAGTGACAGTTTCATGTCACTGTCAAATAGGTGTCAGTAACATCCAGAGACAGAGACACAAAGATTATCACAAGACACATAGAGACTTCAGCATTAAATCAGTATAACAGAGTGTGTTACAGAACAACTATGTGTGAGATTCTTTATAGTCAGGTAAACAGGATGGACAGGTCTATAGTCCATCATAGAGCACTATGTTAATATAGGCATACCTACTGTACATATACTATAATAAAAACATGTAATATAATAAAGACAGATTTCTTTTTGTGCAACATTCTCTGGGAGCGACCTGTGTGTGTGTGTGTGTGTGTGTGTGTGTGTGTGTGTGTGTGTGTGTGTGAGTGAGCATGGGCACATTAGACTCCTGCCTTCATTGCACAGCAGGACCAAACGTGAGAAAATGGAACACCATTTAATTATTTAAAACGAAATTAGCAGAAGTGCAGCCAAGTTATTTATTTTCAACAGAGTAACATAATCTTAATATTCATATAGCACATTAATGCACTGAAAGATTTCCAAAGTAATACAAAGCATTAGCGACAACTATTACATGTCATTAATGGACAAGAACATCTTTTTATATTCATTGTATGTGGCCTTTGAATGAAGAAGATCAAATGCATCTTGTCTTAGGTTTATTTTTTACTGATGTATTTTACAAATATATTTTTGTGCTGCAGTACATGACAAATCGTTCCAGTTTTTCAAAGGATCAGGTGTAGATGGTCGAATTTGCCCACAGTCTTCTCCTCCACCTGCATCATTGGGTTCTCCAGACCTCCAGTATCTATGACAACACAGAGACGTGAACTTTTACACTTCTTCTGTTTCACTTTTATACAAGTAATAAATTACTCAGGCTCTTCAACTGCTACAAAAACACCAACAAAGTGCTCTCTCACTCTGACTGTCTCTCTCCCCCCCCCCCCTCACTCTGACTGTCTCTCTCTCACACACACACACACACACACACACACACACACACACACACACACACACACACACACACACACACACTACTACTACTACTACAAGCTTTCAGTATGCGAGGGAGTCAGACAAAGTAAATTTAAAAGACTGAATTCCTTGATGATAATTCACTTCATCTAGTAAACTCTTGTTCACTTGGATCCATGTGTATGCTCATGAATTTAACATGCACATTTCACACGATGCATCATCATCATGAAAAGTCCTCACTGTCTGTATATTAAACTATGACAGTAAAATGATTGTCTGATGACCAAATTTCAGTAAACTGATCTCTTACCCAGTGCTCAGTGCTGTACCATCCACCCATTTCCACTTCCCCTCTGTGTCTCTGTCAGTCAGACCAATCCAGGCAATGGTTTTCAGACTCGTAAGAAATTGCTTTCGAAGTAGCAAGACATGATATTGATGAATTGGCACGATGAACAAATGCATACTTATATTCGTAATCAGTCCATCTTGTCTTTCTCTCTCTCTCTCTTTCTGTCTCACCTGTTCCTCTTCACTGTTTATGATGACCAGGTCTGCTCCTCTCTTTATACAGTCCTGTCTGCTGTCACTCCAGCTCTTCTCTTCAGTAGAGATGAAATAACAATGATTCCCAAATTTCTTCTGTTGCCCAAAACTGCAATTCACTGTGTTTAGAAATAACAACCACAAACACCCCTCACACACACACACACGCAAATACACACACACGCACACAGTGACACAGAGAGAAGGAAACATAACTGAACACATGCTCTCAGATAAAAGGATGAAAGTGAAATTCAAGACTCTGAAAAACCTTTAAAAGATTAGTAGGAAAAGGTTGAAAAAGGTTTAGGATTAATAAAACATCACAATATGTCTACTCACCATAATCAGAAAGCTGCTGCTTTAGGCTGTCTCTTTCTTGGACTAAGTTGTTGTTACTGATCTGTAAATGGTCTCTCTCATTTCTTAGGTTGGTATTACTGGTCTTCAACTGGTCTCTTTCCTGGACTAAATTGTCGTTACTGATCTGTAACTGGTTCCTCTCGTTTCTCAGACTACTAATACTGGTCTTCAATTGGTCTCTCTCTTGGACTAAGTTACTGTTACTGGTCTGTAACTGATCTCTCTCAGCTGCATTCTTCACACTCAGTGTTATAGTGACTGTCAGTAAGAGAACACACAGCAGCCCCAGACATAATACAGCCACTCTGTAGATCTTATTTCCTGAGGGGAGAGCATATGATTTCATTTCATTCATCATTTTGATTTGATTGTGTGTGTGTGTGTGCGTGTGTTTATATATGTGTGTGCGTGCATTGTGAGAGAGAATTTACCCTCAGTTTGAGATCGTGGATTATTCTTATTCATTATTCTCATCTGAGTTGAAACAGCATCCTGTCTGGTATAAATGTCCTCACATTTGTCTCCAGGGTCAGATGTGTTTTCTCTGTTCCCAACAGCAGTGTCTATGTTAGCATAGATATTCTCATCCATCTCCATTTTGGTCTGTTAAGTGGTACAGCTGTACTCCTCAGATCTCTTTAATCACTTTACCCCGATGTGAGTATTTCCTCCGATGTACTTCCTCTTCACATATTTAATACTGTGGGAAGTCAATGTGTGAGATACCCTGCGTACATTTTAACCAATGAGATTTTGGAAACCCTTTGGTGGCCTTATTTGGACCTGTTGACATAGCGTGCACAAGTGTAACACGCTCAGTGTCTCGTGCATCTTACACGAAAGACCGTGTGAATCAGACTGTTGTGTCTGGGATGATGTGTGAAATGTGTAGAGTAACAAGACTTTGAAAGGAGAAGTTTTCATCTTGTATGTATTTCACTGTCAAGCTTAAGTCTCCTCCCCCCCAGTTCCAATCCACCTATCAGCTCTCTGCTCTGCATTCCTGAGACATGGTTCATACTCTCACACTCACAATGAGGCTGGGTTTGATATATCTTTCACCAAGAGGCCTGGTGATACAGCCTGGGTGTGAGTTAAGGTCTCAATCGCACACCCTCTCACAACTAGCCCCAAAATGGTTGAATGAATTTGCTCTCTCCATCAGATGCTCTGACACGCTGGACACATTCACCAAGTGCCCTGAAACTCACCTCTTTCAAATCTCATTTTATATATGGATTTTCTGGCTGGACTGGTTGTAGTGGAGATGTTCTTTAGTTTCTGTGCTGGGATCTGGGACTCTTATAGCATCTGCACTCTAATAAATATCCACCATCATCTCCACTCTCTCTCTCTGTCCAGGTCACTTCTCTCAGTCCTGTTTACATTATCATAAATGATCTCCATTCTGTAACACGCACTGTTATACTGAGTTGATGCTGAGCTCTGTATGTGTGTCTTGTTACAGTCTTTGTGTCTCCATTTCTGTACTTACATGCATTTGCTGACAACAGGAAACTATCACAACAGGAAGTCATGTGGAAAACAAGAGCCTGAGATTCTGAGTGGTCAGGTTTTTTTGTGGTTGTTTTTGGCTAACAACCACAGCAATATGATCAAAATACAGATCCTTGAGTGTCTGTCTGAAACCAGTACACTGTGTGATCCATTAAGATCTGTAAAGTCTCCACTGGTATGATTGTCCTCACACAACTCTCCTCTGCCCGCTGTTACTGATGCTACACTGATGTGTGTGTCTGACATGCTTTCATTAGACTGAATCTCTTTTCAGAATGTGTTTCACAGTTTTCAGAGCTGTGGTGAACTGATGGGGCTTTGCTGTGTTTGGAGAGCGTAGAGAAGCTGAAAAGTGTGAAAATGTCAGCGAGGTGTGAAATGTACTTCTCCATTTCATACCACATTCATAGCCTGATGCTCATTGACAAGGGGTTGCTAGAGCTCTCTTAGTGGAGACATTCTCCTGCTGGGATCTGGGGCCATTACAGCATCTGCACTGTTATAAAGATCCACCATCATCTCCACTCACTCTCCTCTATCCAGCTCACGGGTGTCATTACTGTCTAGATTATTATTAAAATACACAGATGTCTCCATGGTCACACACACTGTTACACTGAGTTAGTGTTTGTTTCAGTGGTTTGCCCATGTGCAGAGTTTTCTCTGTGTGAGTATTTGTGAGGTGACGAGCTTGTACCCACTGGTGGACAGGATGTTGTCACCACAGTGAGTTCTTGACAAACGTCTACTCTGTGAGTGTGGATAAAATGTGAAATGTTAACTCTTTAAGTACTAGTGCTTTAGTTAAGACTTTGTTCAGATGAGGAGTCATGTAAATGGGCGTTGTGAAAACATTCAGCACAGATATCTGCTTTTTCAAGTGATACGAAATCAAACTTATCTACAGTTACCAGTGGTTCTTTTGGTTGAACTGTGTGTGTGTGTGTGTGTGTCTTTCTGATGGAAAACACATGTCTGTGGCATTAACCTTTAACTCATTTATACTCATTGTATGAACCTCTGTTACGTCCCCGGTGTAGTGTGGTGTCTGGGGGTATGTAGGGGGGACGTAGCATAAAGGAACCCACCACCTGTGCTGGTTTTGGGACAGTGTGATGGGGGAGGAAAACACGGACACGGGGAACCAGTGTAAAAAAAAGTGCACGATATATTTGGGAATATTTATAAAGTGATATATACAAAATATGTACAGGTATATTTATAAGGACACACAAAAACACACGAAGGTGGGAGAGGACGATAGACGGTGACAAAGAAATGAAACTAGTAAAACAAAAAACACCCTAAATGTCTACCGAAAAACACACACTAGACTACAAAACAAAAAGGTGGCAGAGCCAAAGGAAGCCCGACTACACTAACTGTCTAGTAGCAAAAATACAAGAGTGGCACCCGCCTCTAACCTAACCCTATACAGCGTGATCACTACCGCGGGGATCCCCTTCCTTACCTGTCCTTCTCCCCGCGAAAACCAAAACACCAAAGCCAGAGCGCAATCCACAAACAAAGTCAGTA